>NC_091282.1:686608420-686741712 GCF_032444005.1 Ranitomeya imitator
TATTTTTAGCACAAGAAGGACAAGAAGCGATGAATTTGGTGACGTCTTGTCGGAGAGATGGCCACCAGTAGTGCCGAGAGATAAGAGAAAGTGTTTTCTTGACTCCTACATGTCCTGCAATTTTGGAGGAGTGACCCCAACGTAAAACTCTCTCCTTGTCTTGATTAGCCACAAGAGTCTTGCCAGGAGGAGTTGAAATCACTCTTAGAGGAGCAAGAGTGACGATCTTCGTAGGATCAATGATGTGAGCCGGAGAATCCTCAATGTCCTGAGGCTGAAAGGATCTCGAAAGAGCATCTGCTTTGACATTCTTATTTCCGGGTCGGAAATGAAGCTCAAACTCAAATCGTCCGAAGAATAAAGACCATCTGGCTTGTCGTGGATTTAGTCTTTGGGCTGACTGAATATAGGCCAGATTCTTGTGGTCTGTGTAAATGGTGAATGGATGAAGAGACCCCTCAAGAAGATAACGCCATTCCTCCAAGGCTAGCTTGATAGCCAATAGTTCCTTATCCCCTATAGAGTAGTTACGCTCAGGAGCGGAAAAAGTTTTAGAAAAGAAACCACAGGTCACCAAACGTCCGGACGAAGATCTTTGCAAAAGTACTGCTCCAGCTCCAATAGAGGATGCGTCGACCTCAAGGACAAACGGTCTATTAGCATCAGGACGATGAAGCACAGGGGCCGTAGCGAAACTTTGTTTAAGGGACAGAAAGGACTCTTCAGCCTCAGGGGTCCATAGACCGGAATTGACTCCCTTGCGAACTAGGGCAGAGATAGGCTTGGTCATGGAAGAAAAATGAGGAATAAATTGTCTATAGTAATTGGCAAAGCCAAGAAAACATTGGATTGCTTTTGTTCCAAGAGGACGAGGCCAATTCAGGACAGCCGAAACCTTCTCTGGATCCATCTCTAAGCCAGATCTTGAAACAATATACCCAAGGAAGGGAAGAGAAGATTGTTCAAAGACGCACTTCTCAATCTTAGCGAACAGATGATTCTCTCTTAGCCTTTGCAGAACTCGGCGGACATCTCGCCTGTGAGTGGAGAGATCCGGAGAAAAGATGAGAATGTCGTCAAGGTAAACCACGACTGAGGAGTAGAGAAGATCCCGAAATACATCGTTCACAAATTCTTGGAAAACCGCGGGGGCGTTGCAGAGACCAAACGGCATAACCAAGTATTCGTAGTGACCGTCACGAGTATTGAAGGCAGTCTTCCACTCGACGCCTGCACGAATACGAACCAGATTGTATGCGCCACGTAGATCTAATTTGGTAAAAATTTGCGCACCCCGCAGACGGTCGAAGAGTTCCGGAATGAGTGGCAGAGGATATTTGTTCTTCACCGTGATGTTGTTTAAGCCTCGATAATCAATGCAGGGGCGGAGAGAACCGTCTTTCTTCTTCACGAAAAAAAACCCTGCTCCAGCCGTTGAAGAAGACTTGCGAATGAATCCTTTAGCAAGATTTTCTTGAATGTACTCAGACATAGCTTGAGTCTCAGCAGGAGAGAGAGGATAGATTCTGCCCCTGGGCGGATTAGTTCCTGGCACGAGATCTATGGGACAATCATAGAGACGGTGAGGCGGAAGGCCCTCAGCCTCCTTCTTGTTGAAGACATCAGAAAAAGCGCTGTAGACACAGGGTAAAGCGGGAAGAGAAGAGGAAGGAGAAGAATTAGAGGAAGATCCCACAGGACGCACCGGCAGCAGACAACGTTCCCGACAAAGCTCACCCCAGCGCAAGATATTGCCATTGCGCCAATCTAAAACGGGCTCGTGGAACCGTAACCATGGAAGACCTAAGAGCATAGGATGAGACAGACCCGCTAAAACATAAAATGCAATTCTCTCCTTGTGCAGAGCCCCAACTTGAAGTTCCACCTCAAGTGTTACTTGAGTAATGGTCTCTTGTAAAGGTTTACCATCCACAGATGCAAGAACCACAGGAGCCTCTAAGGTTTTGACTGGAATGGAGAATTTCAAAACCTCTTCCAACCTGATAAAATTCCCTGCTGCGCCCGAATCCACATACGCATCTAGAGAAATGCCCTTGCCCGCAATATGCAAAAGAACGGACAAAGTAAGGGGTTGAGAGGAATCACATACACCTAGGGAGGCCTCTCTTACCTGACCTAGGCGGAGGAGTTTTCCGGACGTTCAGGGCAAGAGCGCAATAAATGAGCAGAACTTCCGCAGTAAAAACATAACCCCTGAGTGCGCCTCTCTTTGCGACGTTGTTCGGACATCTTAAGACGGTCCACTTGCATAGGTTCTGGTGCGGACGCCTGAGAGGAGGTTCTAGGCTGAGGACTGAGTGGCTTACGGGTGGCAGAAGAAGGGCGAAGAGATCTCCGCTCGCGGGCGCGTTCTTGGAACCGAAGGTCAATACGGGTAGCTAAGGAAATTAATTCCTCCAAAACAGTAGGGGTGTCCCGACCAGCTAACTCATCTTTTATGCGCCCAGAGAGCCCCCGCCAGAAAGCACCCACCAACGCCTCATTGTTCCAGCCCAAGTCAGAGGAGAGGGTGCGGAACTGAATAGCGTACTGGCCTACGGATAACGATCCCTGATGGAGAGAAAATAGAGCTTCAGTTGTGGAGGCCAGACGTCCAGGATCGTCAAAGACAAGACGGAAAGTCTCCAAAAATTCAGACAACCGGGAGACTAGGGGATCGTCTCTCTCCCAGAGTGGGTTAACCCATGCCAAGGCGTCACCCTCCAGATGGGAAATCAAAAACGCAACTTTGGACCGATCCGTCGGGTAATGCTGGGGCAGAAGCTCAAAATGAAGACGGCATTGGTTTAGAAATCCTCGGCAGGACTTAGGATCCCCATTGTACCGAGGCGGTTTAGCCAAGCGGGGTGGAGGGTGGGACGCAGGAGCAGACGTAGAAGCGCTGTCTGGATGGAAAGCAGCCGGTTGTCAATAGAAGACATATAACTAAGTATATGGGCCTGGGTGTCACGCTGCTGAGCTAACTCTTGCTGTAAGCCAACGAGTAGAGCGGCGTTGCCAGGATCGGAGGACTGGAGCGTGGACAAGCGAGAATCCATAGCTTTCATGAAAGACATCATGCGGGACTGATTCTCTCGCAAAAAGAGTAGCTCTTTCTGCGCAGCAGAGGCCCCAGCGGGGTCCATGGCCTTTGCTTACTGTAAGTACTCGGGCAGAAATCCGAGAGTGGACCCTCTGGGTCGTGACTCTAGAGCCCCCTCGAGCGGACCAGATGGAATCACCCCCTATACAGGGAGTGTTAGGAGCAGGACCTCGAGGGAATGGAGACACAACAGCTAGAGCCAAAGGGGCGACCCAAGAAGAAGGAAACCACAGGCTATAAGGATGGCAGGGAATAATAGGAAAACAAGACTTAACTGAAAATGACTGGAACACGGAACGGCAGAACACAGCAGGAACACGGACTGGCAGGGTACAGCAGGAACACGGACTGGCAAGACACAGCAGGAACACGGACTGGCAGGATACAGCAGGAACACGGACTGGCAGGATACAGCAGGAACACGGACTGGCAGGATACAGCAGGAACACGGACTGGCAGGATACAGCAGGAACAAGGACAGGCAGGACACAGCAGGAACACGGACAGGCAGGACACAGCAGGAACACGGACTGGCAGGATACTGAGACAAAGTAAAGACTGGGCTGAGAAAAGACACTGGTACAGGGGAGCCTAGGGCATAGGGACACTGACGGCAGACAGTGAACCTACAAAGCAAAGGCGTCTTACCTAGGAAGACGCCGGGAAGAAATAACCGATGGGCGCCGCCATGTTGGGGCGGAGCTATCGGGTCGCGACCTCCCAGAGGGCTCAGTGCTGGAGGAGACGCGACCGCGCATGCGCAAAGACGCTGGACGTCGGGAGCCAGAGAAAGAAGCAGCAGAGCGGCGAGGAACGGGATCGCGAGTGCGCCGCTGGAGGGAAGAAGATGGGTAAGTATGTGCGGGCGTGACATATATTGCCCAGCCACGTAGTATATTGCCCAGTCACGTATGTCACAGGTTATAAAATAAAAAATATACATACTCACCTTCGGATCCGAGGGCCCATTGTAGTTGTAACATACTCACCTTCGGATCTGGCGCAGGCGATGAGCGCGCGGCTGCCGCCATCTTCCATTCCCAGGATGCATTATGAAATTACCCAGATGACTTAGCGGTCTCACAATGCCACTAAGTCTTCTGGGTAATTTCGCAATGCATCGCCGGGAACGGAATAATAGACAGGTCATGTGACTGACAGCTGCCGTATTTCCTATATGGTACATTTGTTGCTCTTGTAGTTTGTCTGCTTATTAATCAGATTTTTATTTTTGAAGGATAATACCAGACTTGTGTGTGTTCTAGGGCGAGTTTCATGTGTCAAGTTGTGTGTGTTGAGTTGTGTGTGGCGACATGCATGTAGCGACTTTTGTGAGATGAGTTTTGTGTGGCAACATGCGTGTAGCAACTTTTTGTGTGTCGAGTTGCATGTGACAGGTTAGTGTAGCAAGTTGTGTGCAGCAAGTTTTGCGCATGGCGAGTTTTGCGCGTGGTGAGTTTTATGTCTGGTGCCTTTTGAGTATGTGCAAGTTTTGTGTGAGGCAACTTTTGCATGTGGCAATTTTTCCACATGTGCAAGTTTTGCGTGTGGCGAGTTTTCCATGAGGTGAGTTTTGCACTTGCGGCGAGTTTTGCGTGAGCCTATTTTTTGCATGTGGCGAGTTTTGAGCGTGGCGAGTTTTGAGCGGCGACTTTTGTGTTTCGACTTTTATGTGGCGAGGTTGGTGTATGTGTGGTGAAATGTGTGCTGAGGGTGGTATATATGTTCAAGCACGTGGTAGTGTGTGGCGCATTTTGTGTGTGTGTTCATATCCCCGTGTGTGGTGAGTATCTCATGTCGGGACCCCACCTTAGCAACTGATCGGTATATACTCTTTGGCGCCATCGCTCTCATTCTTTAAGTCCCCCTTGTTCACATCTGGCAGCTGTCAATTTGCCTCCAACACTTTTCCTTTCACTTTTCCCCATTATGTAGATAGGGGAAAAATAGTTTGGTGAATTGGAAAGCGCGGAGTTAAAATTTCACCTCACAACATAGCCTATGACGCTCTCAGGGTCCAGACGTGTGTCTGTGCAAAATTTTGTGGCTGTAGCTGCGACGCTTCCAACACTTTTCCTTTCACTTTTTTCCCCATTATGTAGATAGGGGCAAAATTGTTTGGTGAATTGGAAAGCGCGGGGTTAAAATTTCACCTCACAACGTAGCCTATGACGCTCTCAGGGTCCAGACGTGTGACTGTGCAAAATTTTGTTGCTGTAGCTGCGACGCTTCCAACACTTTTCCTTTCACTTTTTTCCCCATTATGTAGATAGGGGTAAAATTGTTTGGTGAATTGGAACGCGCGGGGTTAAAATTTCACCTCACAACATAGCCTATGACGCTCTCAGGGTCCAGACGTGTGACTGTGCAAAATTTTGTGGCTGTAGCTGCGACGGTGCAGATGCCAATCCCGGACATACACACACACATACACACACACACACATTCAGCTTTATATAGTAGATTTTAATTATACTATGCTGTACATGGGGCTCACTCAATGTTGGGGGTGGCTAAGCAAGAGGTACGACTTTAGACATCATGCAACATAAGTTCAGCCCTGTGTATACTTTGTGATCATCATCATAGTCCCATATTGGTTATATTTGGCAAGATGACACAAGTGCCTACCAGGATGCCAAGTCATAAAGCTAGTTTTTTCAGAAGGTGCAGATGTAAGGAAACGTTTCAGCATTCTGCAGTAAGAGAAGGATAATAAAAGTTGCTTCATATGGTTTGGGAGATGATGAAAGATAAAGGGTTAATAAGCTTTTTTTTTCTATACTTTGATTAGTTAACAAAAAAAATCAATGTTATTTCCATATAAGATTTTTGTATTGCAAGGAGTGAAAAAAAGGACCATAAATTTCCAAATGGTATAAAGGTTAGGAAAGAAATCAATGCAAGCATAGTTATTTATACCAATGATTGCCAGTTTGTCAAAAATAAGGCACAAGGGCTCCTCTGAGCGCAAAATGACCTTATTTTTCAAGGAGAGGGATCACTTGTCAAAAATGTGTCACAATTTTTTTTATTGAAATTGCTAAAAGCCCATGCCGTGCTGTGAGATACAAAATCAGAATAAAAACAGTTTTAATAATTTGTACACAAATTAGTGCCAGAGAGAGTACCTCAAACATTCAATGAGAGGGTTTGGTTTCTGGCCTGCAGCACATATAAATAAATTGAGTTTTCTGCATTTGCAGAATAAATACCTGTGGGGAAGAGTGGGGTTTGGTATCAACTTTGTGGATATTAGATTACTATTACTGAAAGCATAGAGCGAGTATAGCCATGGGTGGGACAGATAACATAGGGCCCCTGAACAGAAGAGAGATTTGACCCCTTATAACCAGTAGAGTAGCTCATTTAAGGGCCTCTAGATGTATCCTCACCTTACTGCCTATCCAGTAATAAAGATTATAAAGATTAGTTATTAGAAAAGCCTCCTTAATGCAACTCAATGAACAATAGGCTAGAGTCCCTGTAAAAAGCCTCCAGTCATACGGGTTTGTTCCTATCCATCTGGGGGGCAGAGAGAAAGACATAACATCTAGAACACCAACAACAGTTGTGAGGACCTTATGAGAAGCTCAGCAGTAAGCTACTACAACATCCAGCTGCTAGAGGAAGGCTACTGATTTCCACCTGGATAAGGGTCTCTGGATTTGCATTCAGACCGGCCGGACTCTGCCTGCCCTGTGATCTGGTGCTCTGGACTGTGGATGCTGAAGCCTTCAGTAAAAAGGTAAAGAGACTGCACACTTGTGTCCTCATTCTTCACTGCGCCATACACCATCCACCATCTTCACACTGGGAAGCCCTGGGGACACACTTCACCCGTGGGAAGGTATACCATCTAGCTGCCATAACAACAGCCCAGCGGACCCCTAAGCAGCGTCTGTCATCCTGACTGAATACCACAGCTGGTGTCACGAACATTTCCCCTTTAAAGACCTTTCACCCATTTACAACGGACCTCCTGAGGGCCACGGACCGGGTCAGCCACCGTGACATCCCCCTTGAGAACTGAAGGACCCGGTACCGAGTTCCCCTAGCCCTTGGGGGCGCTCCAATCCTTTGGCGTCACGAACAGGATCTACTTAAGCCTGAAAATCGGGTCATGTGCGCCTAAGAGCTGTGCCAAAATTGTGATTGAACTGTTTTGTGCTAAAGGACTGTGTATTGCAAAAGACCTCCAAAACCGCCACCATTACAGCACCACGAGGAGCAGAAGGGAGAAGGGCGTGTTGTCGTGGGCATGAACGAACTGAGAAGCGTGAAAAATAATGGCTGCCCAGTCTAAATATTTCTGTACCTTGAGGACATGTCCGTCAGCAGCTGAGATCCGCCTCCTAATTCTCAATGGCAGGCGGAGACAAAGAAAGAGAAACCGCCCCCAGAGGAGAGAGAGGGAAAAGGACGAGGAAGGAGCCAGCCACGTGGAGGACACCATGGCCAGCCGCCCGGAACCAGAGCATGGGGTCTGAGCAGAGGACTCCCCCAGCCAACTGGAGAGGCACCGCAACCAGGCATCCACCGTTGGCGCTGACTTCCTGCAGGCCAGAGTGGAAGAGCTTATCGACCAGCTCCTGCAGCTGCGGGTGAACTCCAAGGTCGCATGCCGGATGACGCCTGCAGAGGACCCACCGGCACTGCCAACCGCCCTTACACCACTCCAGGAGTAGTTGCCAGCACTGCTGCAGACACTGCCGCCAGCAGAACCGACCGGCACCGAAGACACCGATGAGGCAGGTAAGGACGCCGACACTGCCCCGGTGACAGAGGAACTGCTGATAGGCCCCGTGGCAGCACCACCTCCCTGCGGTACCCACCAGCTCCAGCGTCTTGAGCCTTGGGACAAGGCCACGGGAATGGAGCAATTCATGCAGGCCCCAATTGCACCCACCACCCTGCCGGGGGAGTTATATGCAGAGCGGACAGTGTACCGCTGGGTGAATCCCGGATCAGACTTTATGGGGTTCCCCGGGGCAGAAAAAAAGAAGGGAGAAATCGTGGAAGTCTTAAGTTGGGATGACTAACAGGCCCAGCTCGCCCGTAAGTGGGAGGAAACAGAAGAAAGACACCAGGCCCAATGCAGAGCCTTTGATAAACGTGAGTTACAAGTTAAAGTCCAGGCCCATAAGGACCGCACAGCTAACCAGGCCCCGCGTAAGCAGGGCACAGTTGTAGCCTTTAAACTACAGGGAGGATGGGGCTTTATCAAAGAACAAGGACTATATGCCGAAATATTTCTCAACCGCCGAGATGTAGAATCTCATCTCTGGGAAGGACATCCAGACAGAGGCCTGCATACAGGGGATAAAGTTACTTACACCAGGCACTTTGGTGAAAAAAGTTGGTTTGCCCTGAATGTCCATAAGCAAAGAGGCCCCATGACACACCATGCTAAAACCCCTGCTATGCCGTCTCCAACAGCGCCGCCATGTGTCAAGACAACTGCTACTACTACCACCACTACTGTAACTCCTACCTGCACCTTCACAAGGACCACAGTGTGTATTATCACTACCACAGAAACTGTCGTGGCCACAGAGCCAACTCCAACAGTAACCTTTGCTAAGGTTACCCCTGAACAGAACTCAGTGGGCACTCAGACCCCCATCTGGAGTGAGGGAGCCCCATATGTAGCACCTGGTAGCTGCCAGTACCCAAAAGGACTACCTCCACCAGTGCTTCCCCCAGAGTTGCAATAAGAGAACACCAAAAAGATTGTAAATACTTACTAAACTTTCCTTTTTTCTGCCTTAAACCCGTCCAGGGTTATTCCTTAAAGGGGTCCCACAGTTAAATTAATCCTCAGTTTTGCACAAAGTTATTTAAACAGAACTGCAGAATCATGGACTGTGCATGATAACAAACTGTCCTTGTAAATAGTTGGCACCTTCTTAAAGGTGCTTTCTACTGGTTTTACAAAGGAGGCTTTTACATAGGCTGAACTGGATGGACAAATGTCTTTTTTCGGCCTTACTAACTATGTTACTATGTTACTATGTTACAGAGACCACAGGTGGCGTCACGAACATTTCCCCTTTAAAGGTAAAGAGACTGCACACTTGTGTCCGAATACCACAGCTGGTGTCACGAACATTTCCCCTTTAAAGACCTTTCACCCATTTACAACGGACCTCCCGAGGGCCACGGACGGGGCCACTGTGACATCCCCCTTGATAACCAAAGGACCCGGTACCGAGTGCCCCTAGCCCTTGGGGGCGATCCAGAAGCAGTATTCAAATGCTGCTGTCAGAGTTTGACAGCGGCATTTATATGGTTAATAGCTGCAGGTGGATCGTGATTCCACCCACGGCTATTGCAGGCACATGTCCGCTGTTCGTAACAGCGGACATGTCACATGTCACTCCCTGAAGAAGCAAGACGTGTGAAACGCGCGTTGGAGTGTGAGGAGGTAGCTTCGGTCCATCTATCATGACTACTGGCTAGTATGTATACTTTTTGCACTATGCACTATGCACTTTTTTTGGCTTCAAAACTGCTTTATGTAAAAGGTAGGTGTGGGATATGAAAGGTCATCTTTAGGATCTCCACTTGGATATTGATACTGTTGTACCTTCTCCTACACTTATGTCCCATGGTGGAAATATACTAATACAGCAGCCCTAAGATATATACTTGTATAGCAGGTCTGAGAAGCAGTTATTATTGTCTTGTTACTAACAGTACTTTATTATTAGATATATCCATCAATAAAACAGTAGATATATATTATTATTCTGGATGTCCAAAGCTACTCCTCTTGTTTTTAATTATTATTTGTGTATTGTTCTATTGGTGTCAATAAAATATTTTTGAACTTTTATATATATTTTTTTGATTATTTATATTCAAGTAGTTTTTTGATTGGTTTATAGATTTGTGCATCTGCTTGAAGCATAATTGTTTCTATTTGGGGATTCTTTCCTTGTCGGATTAAAATGTCACCTGAAAAGATCTGGGTTCTGGCAGTGAGGGAGTCCAACATCGACGTAAATGTACACCCGATGTCGGAAAGGGGTTAAAGAGAGCCTGTCAGCACAATTTTGTAATGTAAAGCAAAGACCTGGCTGTAATTAGGCCATTATACTAATTATATTGATACCTTTGGTGAAGAAATCCGCTTTGGGGTTCTTGTTAAATCACTATTTGAAGATTTCTGCTATTTAGATTTCGGTGCACAGGGGCAGGGCTGTGAACTGGTTCTTCTCCCGCCTGCTTCCAGTCTGTGATTTGTGGCCCCTCTGCCTGCCTCCAGTCTTTGAATGACATACCTCCTCTTTTTGTTAACTCAGCAGTGACCTGTCATTCCCAGACCGGAGGCAGGTTAGGGGCAAAGGTTGAGTCTGACAACGGTGCACCAAAATCTAGTTAGCAGAAAACTTCAAATGGTGATTAAAGAAGAACTACAAAGTTGATTTTTTCACCAAAGGTTTAATTGTAATCAGTATTACAGCGTCATGACAGCTATGTGTTTACTTGACATGACAAATTCATGTTGACAGGTTATCTTTTAGGCTACATTAAGCCCCTTTGTTTGCTTATAACCTGTGAGTGAATCGGCAGAGGTTGCACATATGAAATATCCATCTCTCAGTGTGACACCATCAAAAGCGTCTAAACAAACCTTATATTTTCAGATAACTTTTTAAAAAATCACTACAGAATGCCCTTCATTATGTCTACTCATTTCTAACTTCCTGTCCACTGCCTGCTATCAAGAATAAATCAGTCTCTAGCAACATTAACACCAAGAAGTTGGGATATGTCTGTGTCTTACTGCTCCTGCTCAACTTTTTGTCAAACTGTTTACGAGCATGACAGTGCAGGCAAATATCCAAACTGTATAGTTTGAACATGGACTTTGTATATAGTGCCTAATTGTTATGATGGTGTAACAACTCACTCGGGAAAATAGATGACATACTAAAAACTGCAACAGATTATGTTGGTTTCTAAACATACGAGATCCTAACCTCCCAATTTCTAGTGGTTCCTGCGTAAGCTAAGATAGCCCTAACCACAGACAAGATGATGGCAACACAGACCTATTCTGCTTGAAATGCTGTCAAGCACTTTACTTTCCTCCCTAAAGAACAGGAGGCAGAGTAGAGTGCAAATTGCCAGCAGAAAGGAAAGTGTGCTGAAATAGAAAGAGATCCCAGAGTGAGTAAAACAAACCTTAAAATACAAAATAAAGGACTAAATGCATATTGCTAGTGTATTTGTTGCCTATTACTTAAAAAGAAACAGAAAATAGCTGCAGGGTAAAAAAAAATATAAACAGCAGAGAGAAAAACCCTAGCTGGTCTTTCACGGACTGGCTTAAACTACAGCAGTATGGCTAGACATCCAAAGAGACTACCACCAGCAGGAAATACCAGCAGAGGGAAAGTATATAAAGCCGTACTCGAAAGGTGATATGGGAGACGAATGAGTAAATGAAAACACCTGTTAATCGAAAAAGACTGAAGCAATGAAAACAGAAGCTAAACAGCTGGAAGAAAAGGTATATCTGTTGTGGCTTGGCAGACAGAGATGCCGACCAAAAAACACAGGTTCAAGGGTTTAAACCGAGATGCATAACACTAATTTAACTAAAAAAACACAGTAAAATCAGAGTCTACAATTAATTATACAAATAACAGTACAAAACTATATGATGCAATATAAATTATAGAAATACCATGTTGTAGGATTTTAAGGAACTTCAGATGTTACTACGATGCTCTCCATATATAAAGTGAGGCTTTCTCCATGTTGGCAGCTTGATGCCCCCAATTAATTGAATACAATACATATGTATATGTATAGGGGACATGTACCCATTCCCTGTTACTAAAGCACTGGTGCATGATACTGGCCCCATAGCATCGACAGGCTGAGAACATACAGAAGGATCAACGAGCCAGCGCCCTTGGAAAGATGAGGAACATACACCCGAGGCAGCTGATATCTGAGTTTGGAAGATATGTGCAAGGCATTTATTTCATGTTTCAACTTCCTCATCGTCTGCTTCATTGTCTTCATATAAAATATAAAATGCATTAATGCCTCAACTAATGAAAAAATATTTTGCTTGTAAGGTACTAACCTGGCGAGTTCAAAGAAGCCTGCACACAGGATTCTTTGCGAAAAACAAGGTCACTGCAATACATTTTACATGTCACTTGAGGCTCGATGTGCTTTACCAAATACCTTAATCTATATGCAGCTCTGTGGCTGGGGGGATGTAGCATGCACTGAATGTAAATGCTTGCTGGCAAGCTGCAGCGTTTCAGACTTGGTAGCCATTGCCAGCAGATGATGAAATCTGACTGGTAATGTAAATTCTATAAGTACATGCATGCCATTATCTCCAATCTCATCTGCAGTGCCGTAACTTTCAGGGGTTCGGGAACACTTGTTAGATGATTTTCCTGAATATTTCACCCTCAGTGACGTAAATCTGCCCAACACCATATCTTACCGTTACAAGGGCATTTAATCGGTCAAGGACATAAACTAACAGTTACGACGACATGCATTCCGTACTGGGAAATTTCGTAGAATGGTTAAATCTATCGAATGCTGGTACATTTTTTTTTTAAATATATCTATTTACGTAGGTAATGGAAATCACATGGCAGCATGGAAAAAAATATTATTCCAGTATTGTTAGATGGAGCGAGGAGGACTTGGGGATTACAATGCAATCACGCTGCAGTATATTTCAGTCTTTTCTCCAAACAATGAGCATTTTAATTGTAAGTACAAGAGCATAATCGAGCCGTTCAGGGGTGAATGGGTTAATGTAAGCGGTACTCCTGGGGACATTTCCTCCCCTTCGCCAGACAAGTAATTTATTCCTTTCTCTGCAGAGGCATCTCATTTTCCAGTGTATTTATCTTCTGTGCACAGTGCTGTCATTCAGCAAGCAATGGCCTCCACAGAGTGTATGGCTCATACAGAATTTCAATGAGTTGTCTGCAACTCCGCCCAGACCGCAGAGGTGACGTATTCGCCAGAGTTACCAGCAGAGTCCTCCTCTGTCTAGGACATGGCAGGTCCGGGCTCACATTACAGAAGGGGTTCCCCTTTTCCCATTCATGTGTCACAAATCATTTAAGAATCCTGCTGTTCTGACAGATGCTAAAGTGACAGATAGAGCCCCATATACTCTTAACAAAATATTCTAGATCCTAGGGAAAAATGGAAAAGAGTATATGTTTTAACCCTTTTATCCTGTCTGAAGCAATAAGCTTCTTACAGGGGAACTCAAACCAATGAAAATCCTATCAATGTATTTAAAAGATAAATATGATGGATATATAACAAAATCCGTTCAAGCAAGTAATCCCCTTAAGATAGAATCCCAGGGAGATTGTTGGAAAATGAAGACATTCATTTATCCCATAAACCCTTACAATGACAAGCTTACACAATATTTGCATTGTTTCCGCCTGGTAATGATCCTAACGCATTTGTATGTTTGTAAGATTTTGCACAATTACTGCTACTCTACAAGTCTCTTGATCTTGATCCGTTTTGAGGCAATGGAGCAACACATATGTCTTATATATGGATCTGTGCTATACTAACTATGGGGTAAATTAGGTCTGATTCTGGATAGCCATTAAAAGTGTAGTCACATGTATTGGTATGGGAAGATGAATGAATTTAAGACTGCAATGTATTTTAGCAAATAAATAGCATGTATCGTAAGAGCAATTGTTGATCTTACTTAGCGACACTCATCCACAGATATTAAATTGAGTCTGTCAGCACAAAATTTCTATTCAAACCAGGCACAGCACTTTGTACAGGACATAGTACTAATAAAAATTATACCTATAGTTTCCAAATCTGTTTCTGTATTTACCAGATATTGTTCTTTATTCATGTATGCTAATGAGGTGCACAATGCACTCAAAGAAGGGCAGAGTAGCTCAGTGTGCCTGCCCACCTGTTACGCACCTGTCCCGTATCCAGGCCTTGCTTTCCTCACACCAATCTTCTAAACCTTGCTGTGCTCCACGTCGGGCTTTGCAGATGAGCCAGCATGATGCCATATGATAATCTGCCTGGGCCTATACAAGGCTCACCAAGACAAACACCTGTGTCTTGATATTAAGACTTTAGTATTCCTCAGTTCTGTCTGCCTATGACCTTCAGTATCTCTGCAATCTACCTACAGTCTCCAGGATGACTCCTGGCTGCTTGTAGTTTCCAGTTATTCAGTATCTCTGAAACCTGTCTACAGCCTCCAGGAATTCACCTGGCTGTTTGCAGCTTCCTGTTCCGCAATATCTATTCAACCTGTTTACAGCCTCCCAATGTCTCCTGCTCTCTGTGGCTTCCTGTTCCTCAGTATCTCTGAAACCTGTCTACAGTCTTCAGGACATCTCCTGGCTGCCTGTGTCTTCCAGTCCCTCAGTCTTCTGTCCATCTGCAGTCTCCATTATCTCTGTCTTCCGCCTGCCTCTCCTGCTTGCTGCACCGATATCTATGGCAAGTGTGCCTATTGTGAGGCACTGTTTGTGCTCTCCAGAAAGCGCATGGAGCCGTAGTGAGGCCATGAGGGCGTATTGCAGTCACAGGTGTAGCTATGATAAGAATGGTGAAGTAGTGACTGATTAAAAGCCCTGTAGTAAGAGGGGGAGGTGTGTCAGTGTTGTTCTTGGAAACAGACAGAGCAGTTGTCTGCAGAGCAGTCCCTGTGTGAAGCAACATAGGGGCAAAAGGAACCAAAGAGACTAACACCCTATGTCTCTGGCTGTCTTATGTTTACCCGGCTGAAATCTGGAGGATATAGCGTGCGATGCACGGCATGACTAAAGAGACTTGGCCCCGGCGTGCGGTCACCCAGGCAAACTGATAAAGGGAAATCTGGCTTGTTTAGGGACTGCAAACTAAAGCCATGTACAGCTAAATACTTCCGGGACATAGTGCGCTGGCGCATGCGCACTAATGCTTCTCGGCTTTGCCCACAGTTGGGCAAAGCATACTGCACATGCACAAGGCAAGATTGCCTTGCGCAGGCGTGATCTACGGAGGAAAGCGAATCAACTTGGCAATATTGCGGGCAGCGTGTGGCCAGCGGGAAAGGAAGGGGTGAATAAAACACCCCAAAACACCGGCCATCGGACCGAAAAAAGGTCCCGCCAAATTCAGGTGACAGGTTCCCTTTAAGCTCCTAGGTGGTGTACTTGATTTGTGGACTAACAGTGCCGCAGACAGGACTTACCCTGGAGGGGCATGACTAAGCAGCTACTTTGGTGTTGGCTGAAGCCTCTAGTGGTGAGGTCAGACTTGTGCTGCAGGTAATTGCCAGGTGCCAAACCAGAGCGACCTCCGGCAGTAGCTGCTGACACCAGAGGCCAGAGACATTACTTCAGATTCTCAGACAAAGCAGGACAGCAACAAGTTCAGACAGGATGGCCTCTTGGCACAAATTCTGATTGGATGGCCACTTGGGGCAAGTTCTCCCTGTGCGGACAGGACAGCCATTGGGACAGGTCCTCCCTGTGCAGACAGGATGGCCACGGGGACAGGTTCACATGGTGCGGACTGGATGGCCACAAGGATAGGTTCACAGTTCTGGCCTGAGTATTCAGCCCCCAGGGTGGCTGACAGGTACCAATGATGCTGCCACGGGACGCAGGTACCGCAAATGCGGTAACGGGATTTGGACACTGCTGAAGCAGTTGCAGGAAACAAAGACTAACAATGGCAGATTAATGGGAACACAGGATATGGAATACGGGACACTAATAGACTGGGGACAGGGGACCTGGCAACATGCAGTTGCAAACACACCAACCACCTAACTCAGAACTAAAGGGGTTGCTCGGGCACCTCCTAATAGGGGAGGGTGCCTTTTATACAAGATATCTCCCCGTTATTGGCTGGGAGACACCTTGCAGGTGAACACACATTTAACTAAATGACTCTCAGCTATTTACTGGAAGCATCTTCCATGTGCGCGTACTGCCCTTTTAAGAAAAGGAGAGCGCATGCACAGAGGAGGGAGGAGACAAAATCAGTAGCATGCTTGGGACCGTGCAGCCAGCCAGGGCAGTGAGTAAGCCAGTGCTTCTGCATGGAGGGAGAAAGGGAAACCATGCAGGGGTGCCGAGCATAGCACTACATAGCCAATGTCACTAAGCAGTATATTCAGCATAAAGAAGAATAAAAAGTCCTGAAAGTGATGATTTAGCCCCACAGAGCCTTGATCTCAACATCATCAAGTCAGGGAATACAGACAAAAGAGACAAAAGGATTAGCACAAGTGACAACCACAAAGGATCTGTGGTTAGTTCTCTAAGATGTTTGGAACAACTTCCCTGCCGACTCTTATCAAAATCTGTTTATACGGACAAATACCAAGAAGAATCGATGCTGTTTTTAATGCAAAGGGCCATCACACCAAATATTGATTTTATTTAGTTTTCTCATTTGTTCATTCACTTTGCATTCTGTTTATTGATACAAATAAATTATTAAGACTGCAATTTTTAAAGGATTTTTACTTTGCTGCATTTTTTTCTACACCTGCCTGTAACTTTTGCATAGGACTGAACATCCAACTGATTTGAGGCATAAGAATGATTTAACTTGTCTGAAAAATATTTAGAATTGAGAGTCCTCAGTGGTTGATACCTTTTAATGGCTAACTGAAAAGATGGTAACAAATTGCAAGCTTCAAGACTACATACGTCTCTTCATCAGGCTTAAATTGTCTGACAACCCAATTTCTTCAGATACAAAGACAATTGGTTTGTTTTGTGTCTTACAGAATTTGAGGTGATACAAAAGGCTTTGCTAATCCATATAAGATTTCCAAGTGCTTAGGTCAGTACTACCTAAATGTTACATGTTATCTCTCATACTTCTGTGGTTCTGACATTCCAGTTTCTCAGATAAAGAATTTCGGAAGTTCTGTACATGTTTCTCATAGATGTGCATGTTTATACTAAAGGTAATTTCTCTATTAGGTTTTGGGTAAGAAATTGTCACACACCTCCAATGGATATTCTGTTTCTAATTGGGCTGTCCAAAAAGTATTGAGTTAGTAGATAAATTCTTGGGTCTAATGTCAATGGTGGTTGCTACACAGCTTTTGGTGACAAAAGCATGAGTGGGAAACTTTTCCTGCTCAACCTTATCATTTCCATCTGAGATAAGTGGCATCAGAAGTCTTTGGCATCTTCCAATCTTCTAAACCTTCTTTGCAATGCATGCATATTTGATCGAGCTGAAGAAACACTGGAAATCAAACA
Source organism: Ranitomeya imitator (assembly GCF_032444005.1). Classification (NCBI taxonomy): domain Eukaryota; kingdom Metazoa; phylum Chordata; class Amphibia; order Anura; family Dendrobatidae; genus Ranitomeya; species Ranitomeya imitator. Next base: position 686,625,797 of record NC_091282.1, read on the forward strand.
TGGCTATCAACCTGCCAATATCATTCACTTCAATCTCTAGGGAGAACTGGTGCCATCTGCTTACAGTTGCGACATTGGAATATATAAGGCATCATACATAGATAGTTGACTTATCACAATCCATAAATTCTCTAATGTAAATCCGTATGCCTCCAATTTTGGTACCAAACAGTACAAAGTAAATTTTGGATTGAGACATTGGTTCTTTTTCTGGCACAACACGTGATGTCTATCATTGTCTGATTGTTCATTTTAAATTATTAAGACGCAGAAAGAAAAAGGTGCAATTTAATATGATATCTCCAAACTCCTGTGGGAAATTAAAATATTGGTTGCATAAGCATAGGAACAAATGACTGGGATTCAGGAAAGATCTCTCAGCGAGTGAGCTGCTGCTTCATGGACTGTCTCCCTCTTTGAGTCCATTACCTTGTAAACGAGAGGTGAGTGTTCACGATGAAGCCTAGACAAGGAGCAGGCAATCTATGTGAGTAGCGCTCAGAAAGGAGCGGAAGTAAATGTATGCTAAGCTGTAAAACTCTAAGAAGGATCAAATCCAGATCCAAAATGAATTGTTTTTTTATGGTTCACCTAGTATATATTTCCTTTCACGCCTTAGTTGAACAGTGCACTGGCAGATCAGCTGTCCTTATTTATTATTATGCTTTTTCTTGTATAGTGCCATCATATTCTTTATTCCATATCATTGCTGTCCCAAATAGGGCTCACAATTTAAATTCCCTATCAGTCTTACATTGAAATGTGGAAGAAAACCAAAGAACCTGGAGCAAACCCATGGAAACACACAGAGAACATACAGACTCCTTGCAGATGTTGTCCTTGGAGTTATTTGAACCCAGGACCCCATCGCTGTAAAGCAACAGCGTTAACCACAGAGCCACCATGTTCCTTGTCTAGCCTTTTTCATGAATTTTCCCTTCATTCTCATTCTATCCTATTGCCAGAATCGGAGGGCAACATTTATAACCCATGTAAAATGTATGTAAAAAAGCCCCGGAAATGGTGAATATGACAATTTCAGGATGCAATGAGTTAAAAAGCTACGCCGGTGCTCAAAGCAAAACATTAATGGATATTTTATTTTTATGACTGCAGTTTTTTTTTTTCTAATCTCTTTCATTACCATTTGCTCACTGTCACCTATTTAATTAATTTAGGGAAGTTGATATTTGCTCATATTGATTCTTGTGCATTCATTTGTATTTCATTTGTTATGGTTCTGGCATTTTAAGCGTCTTTTTGTTGCTCTGTGGCATTGTAAACAGTATATTGAATATGAAATATATGCACATGTAATTTGTATGCTGTGTCTGCATAATGTGCCGAGTTGCAAATAGAAGACAGCTTGTCTGAGAATAGAAAGCTCAGGGAAGAGGGAATGAGGACAGGGAAAACAGTAGATTATAGGATGATGATAGCGGGAGTAGAAAGAGGCAGTGGTGGGTGAAGGAAGGATGGAAGGGGGGTGAGAGACTTCAAATAAAAAGAAGTAATGTGTTTCTCACTATATACAAGGGTTTTATTAAATTTCTCATTAGATTTGTGTGTTCGAGGAACCATTTTTATGTCAAATTTGTATCAGACAAAGAGTTAATAAAAAGAGCTGAAGGTTGGAAAATAAGTACAAAGCCTCCAGTGTAATTTTGGCAAAATTGGCACAAATGTGCATGATAGGTAGTGTTTTGTATTCCTTTTCGTGACTATGAAGATATCCCTGGTTCCTCGGCTGTCATTTATCCAGCATCACCTTCTGCCTGGCACTCCATTTAGAGGAAAAGCCGTCTCTCTGCTCTGTCATTATTCTAGCAGAGCCATCTGTCCCTGCAGCGATGAAAACCCTGATTGCTCTGTGGCGGCCTTAACCCACCGTCCGCTCTGCATACTAGAAAGGAACACGTTCGCGGTCAATACTTTATCATCACTTTAAAGGTCAACTGTCCTGTCTGACCTTTTAACAAATCTCCAGCTTACACAGAGACAGATGTATCAATTGTTCAATATGTCTCTACCAAACGTCCTGTGGAGTGATGGCACCACACCTGGTCTCCTCTGCCATTCCCAAGACTGACCAGGCCAACCACCTTGGATTCTGGAAATAAATGTATAGTTGAGCAAAGTCTACACATGAGCTGCTTCTCCTGGGGCAAGGTGATATTTCAATGCAGAAGGACCACACAAAGAACAGCCAAATGGGTGACATTAATGACAGCTGTGTGTTTTATGATAACGAGTGGGTGGAGACCAGACAGGTGCACAATGCGAGATTACTGCACCGTACAGCATGAGCCAGAAAGCACAAAGAATGCGGAGGACAGAAACCACACACGTGTGCTGCCCTATTATGAGTGATTGGGTTCCTTGTGGCTATAATAGATGCTAAATTATTAACAGATAATTGCATCGCTTAGCTGCTGCTAAAATATTAAGACACACTTGTCCCCAAAGAGGCAAGGTGCCAGCGAAATATCCAGTAATGAATAGCTGAGGGGAAACTAGGAAGGAGGGTGGCTCCATGTCGCAGCTTCAGGGTAACTCGCTCAGCGCTGGGGCAGCAAAGGAAACCAATGCACAAAATACGGCTCATGTTTGGGGTCATTCTGACCATGCACATTGCTATATCAAGCCTCTGAATGCTCCATCAGGAATGTGTAATGTGCTGCTGCAGTGCAATATAGAGCAACCTCCACCAGGGTGTGCTGGTTAAGGAAAAGAGGTTGTACACACAGCGCAGCAACACTGAACAACAACACAGGTGTCACAGATAATGAAAGGGACGTCAGACAAGCCAAGATCATGCACGGAGATAGTAGCGCGGTACAGAAGGGGCGAGCAGAGAATAGTCGGGGACAAGCAAGTAGTCAGAGCCTACCGGGAACATGGTAACCAAAAAACGTGAGACGTAAGACGAAGTCGGGGTACAAGACAGAGGTCAGAATAAGTCATAAATGGGTGCAGGCAGACAGAGGCAAAAGGAACACTAGAACAAGTATCCAGGTCAGGTGCTCAAACCGTGCAGCATGAACTATAGCTGACACTGGCCCACAGGCTGCAGCGGACTTAAATAGTTCAGCCAGCTTCAAAGTGAGGCAGAGGGGATTAACTCTCACATGACCAGTCCAGAGATAAGACAGCTGAACATAAACTCAGAACTGGATCATGACAGAATGAAAAGGCATATGTATAAAAATTAATAGTATTTTTACCATGTATTATTCTATCATTTTTCTGAAATACATTTTATGAAAGACACATAGACCTCGATTCATCACAACAAATTCTAGAGTACGTTCCTTTGAAAAGTTGAAAAAAATTTTGAAAAACTTGTAGTTGTGCAAACATTTTCCACTTTTTTGCCATTTCAAACCAGTTTCTCCAAACTTAAACAAAATGGATGGATCTGGGGCATGAAGAGGGGGCAACAGGGGCATTACACTACAGCTCATGTAATTCATGACAAGCTGTGACGTTCCGTATACTAGAAGAGTAAGATTTCTGACTTGGAGCCCGGTTTCTAATGAATCAGGAGAATTGGACACTCTCATGACCCCTCATCAAGACTGGCAAGAAAATTGTCAGAACAAGGTTCCATAGACTAACATTATAAAAGAGACTTCTGGCTAATGCATAGAACGTAAGTACTATGGGGGTATATTATATTCTATGGGGGAGGCTGTGCTATATACTATGGGGGCTGCATTAAATTCTATGGGGGCTACATTATATACTGTATTATGGGGAGGTGGGCTATGTTATATTCTATGGGGGGCTGTATTAGATTTTATGAGGGATGATTGCATCATACTCTTTGATGGGGCTGCATTATATTCTGTGGGGAGGTGGGCTGTATTATATTCTATTCGGGGCCACATTATATTCTATGGGGGGCTGTATTATATTTATATTTTGAGGGGTGATTGCATCATACTCTATGAGGGGGCTGCATTAAACTATGAGGGGGGGCTGCATCATATTCTATGGGGTGGCTGCATTATACTCTGGGTTGGCCAGGCCTCTTTTTGTTGGTTAGGTTTTCTGAGGCGTCTGTCGCCTGTATGCTGCATATTATAGTGCTGGGCAGCCCGCCTGTTAATACAAGGGGCGTCATTAACAGGTTGCATACCAGACACTGTGCACCACACTTATCAGTGTGACTGGCGTCCTATGTGAGTTATATCAATGTGCATTTTTTCTACTAGGCAGTCAACCCCTGCAATGTTTGGTTGGTGTGGGGGTGGCTGTTTTTATCAAGTAGTTTGCACCTGTGCCGCCCCTAGTCTTTATCAGTGGAGGCCTGTTGCATCCTGCTAAGTGTCCATTTGTCATCAGACAGGGTTTTGGGAAGGCCGTATCTCATGGTATGTATTTTTTCTGAGTTTTTTCTATGTGAGCTAGAACGTAAGTATGCCAGCTAGTCACAATTGAGGTGGTGTGACTAAGATGCAGAGCAGAATGGTGAGGGATACTGGATAGAGCAACCGTATGTGAGTATTTTAATACACTCACATTACATTATATGCACTGTAGCATGGCTAAAGGGTGTGTAGTCGACTGCAGGTATGTGTCACATAAGTGCCTTGTTGCTGTAATGTAGCCCGAAGTATTTCTTTGTTGTACATAACCATGTATATATATGTGTTTCAGGACCTGTGGTGATGTCAGACCACATGGCTAATCATGTGATGGGTTACTGGGTGTGGTTAGCTCTATATAAGACAGGCTAATGATTAACACAGCAGATATGTGTGGAGGTGAAACCCTCCTGAGTGTGATAAGGCTTCAGGACTGAGCCTGATGGACTGGACACTTTGTTTTCTTTTCCTGAGCTAAAGGCTATTTGTTTGCTGTTATTTTGCCATGTGGTTTATGAAGTAATAAACCCTGTGAACTTTTAAAGGAACGTGCCTCCTGAGTGTCAGCCGTTGCACCTGAGTGAGTGAAATCCCTACAGCACCTATACACGTTTAATAAAAAAGTATACATGGAAGTGCTTCTTTAATGGTAAACAACCCTTTCCTATATACAGGTGCTTCTCCCAAAATTAGAATATCATGAAAAAGTTACTTTATTTCAGTTCTTCTATACAAAAAGTGAAACTCATATGCTGTATTATATAGAGATTGTGGATCGCCCCCAGACACAGGGCCACGAGTTCTCAGTACCGGGCCTCTCTGGTTCGGTTCTGAGGCTGTCACGGTGGCTAGACCCGGTCTGCGACCCTGCTAAGGGGCGTCCAATAAAGGTGGTACAGTCTATCAGGGATTCGTGACGCCACCTGTGGTGTTCGGTCAGGGTGACCGACGCTGCTGTGGGGTCCGCTGGGGTGATGGAATGGCAGCTGGATGGTATACCTTCCCACAGGTGAAGTACAGTTAGGGCCAGAAATATTTGGACAGTGACACAATTTTCGCGAGTTGGGCTCTGCATGCCACCACATTGGATTTGAAATGAAACCTCTACAACAGAATTCAAGTGCAGATTGTAACGTTTAATTTGAAGGGTTGAACAAAAATATCTGATAGAAAATGTAGGAATTGTACACATTTCTTTACAAACACTCCACATTTTAGGAGGTCAAAAGTAATTGGACAAATAAACATAACCCAAACAAAATATTTTTATTTTCAATATTTTGTTGCAAATCCTTTGGAGGCAATCACTGCCTTAAGTCTGGAACCCATGGACATCACCAAACGCTGGGTTTCCTCCTTCTTAATGCTTTGCCAGGCCTTTACAGCCGCAGCCTTCAGGTCTTGCTTGTTTGTGGGTCTTTCCGTCTTAAGTCTGGATTTGAGCAAGTGAAATGCATGCTCAATTGGGTTTAGATCTGGAGATTGACTTGGCCATTGCAGAATTTTCCACTTTTTGGCACTCATGAACTCCTGGGTAGCTTTGGATGTATGCTTGGGGTCATTGTCCATCTGTACTATGAAGCGCCGTCCAATCAACTTTGCAGCATTTGGCTGAATCTGGGCTGAAAGTATATCCCGGTACACTTCAGATTTCATCCGGCTACTCTTGTCTGCTCTTATGTCATCAATAAACACAAGTGACCCAGTGCCATTGAAAGCCATGCATGCCCATGCCATCACGTTGCCTCCACCATGTTTTACAGAGGATGTGGTGTGCCTTGGATCATGTGCCGTTCCCTTTCTTCTCCAAACTTTTTTCTTCCCATCATTCTGGTACAGGTTGATCTTTGTCTCATCTGTCCATAGAATACTTTTCCAGAACTGAGCTGGCTTCTTGAGGTGTTTTTCTGCAAATTTAACTCTGGCCTGTCTATTTTTGGTATTGATGAATGGTTTGCATCTAGATGTGAACCCTTTGTATTTACTGTCATGGAGTCTTCTCTTTACTGTTGACTTAGAGACAGATACACCTACTTCACTGAGAGTGTTCTGGACTTCAGTTGATGTTGTGAACGGGTTCTTCTTCACCAAATTAAGTATGCGGCGATCATCCACCACTGTTGTCATTCGTGGACGCCCAGGCCTTTTTGAGTTCCCAAGCTCACCAGTCAATTCCTTTTTTCTCAGAATGTACCCAACTGTTGATTTTGCTACTCCAAGCATGTCTGCTATCTCTCTGATGGATTTTTTCTTTTTTTTCAGCCTCAGGATGTTCTGCTTCACCTCAATTGAGAGTTCCTTTGACCGCATGTTGTCTGCTCACAGCAACAGCTTCCAAATGCAAAACCACACACCTGGAATCCACCCCTGACCTTTTAACTACTTCATTGATTACAGGTTAACGAGGGAGACGCCATCAGAGTTAATTGCAGCCCTTAGAGTCCATTGTCCAATTACTTTTGGTCCCTTGAAAAAGAGGACGCTATGCATTACAGAGCTATGATTCCTAAACCCTTTCTCCGATTTGGATGTGGAAACTATCATATTGCAGCTGGGAGTGTGCACTTTCAGCCCATATTACATATATAATTGTATTTCTGAACATGTTTTTGTAAACAGCTAAAATAACAAAACTTGTGTCACTGTCCAAATATTTCTGGCCCTAACTGTATGTCCCCATGGCTTCCCAGTAAGGTAGATGGTGATGGTGTGAGGTGCAGGCAATAACGAGGACACAAGGTTGCAGTCTCTTTACCTCTTTACTGAAGACTTCAGGATCCTTAATCCAGAGCACGATTAACAGGGCTTTCTGAGACTGGCCGGTCCGATGGGCACATCCAGAGTTCCCTTTGCAGGTGGAAATCAGTGCCTACCACTAGCGCCTGTGTGTTGTAGTGCTACCCTGCTGAGCATTCGGAATAGTCCTCACAACTGCTGTTCTCGTTCGTTCGTACTTTCTAGTTCTCTTTATTTCTCTCTCGTTAGTTCCAGATGTTACTAGTTTCTCGTCCCCCAGGTATGTTATGGCTAGGACGCACCCGTATGACGGGAAGGTTCGGACGTCTTCCGGGACCCTAGAGACGCCCCTCTCCACGCGTTGCCCCCTATGACTTCATAGGAAATTTAAGGAAGACAGCCAACCTATAATTAACTGTCCTGTGGAGTTCGAAGTAAGGCCTAGAGTCAGTTACTCCCGCGGTGTTCCGGCCACCGGCTACGCGCCTCAGTAGGATGTTGCCTCGGTCTCATGGCACGACTCCTACTGGTTCTCCTTTGTGCTTGATCTCGTTTCTCACTGTTCCACAATATCCTTCCCTTCGTGTCACTTTCTTAGGATACCGCCGCGGGGTGTGCAGGCGCGGTTCCGTAACGTTCTGCTCTGTTCGCTAGGCACCTGCCAGGTTCCCACGCCTGACAGGGACCCCCCTGTGTCTTCTCCCTGCAACACCCCCTGCCATGGGATGTTGCCTGAATCCAACCCAGTCAGCTTCTGACTAACTTCCTATCCAACCCCTAGTTTTACCAGTTTGAGGAGTGGCCCAATAAATAAAGCCTTTTCTCCCCTAGTGGCCGGAGTGTGAAGTGTAATGTGTGCTGGTGTTACCTGGTCAGTAGAATTCCTTCAGTGCCATGTAACGTACCATCACTCCCCTTAGCGGCAGAGTGTCATACTGCAACGACCAGATCTCTGGGGCGCTGCAATTGCAGCCAATGAAAACCCAAAAGTCATTAGCTCAGTAAATTAAAATAATTAATAGTGATGAGCGAGTGTACTCGTTGCTCGGGTTTTCCCGAGCATGCCTGGGTGGTCTCCTAGTATTTGTAACTGCTCGGAGATTTAGTTTTTGTTGACACAGCAACCCGAGCAACGAATATACTCACTTATCACTAAAAATTAACATAACAACACCTGCAAAGGTTTCCTAAGTGTTTAAAAAGGTCCCTTAGTCTGTTTCAGTAGGCTCCACAATCATGGAGAAGACTTCTGACTTGACAGATGTCCAGTAGGCAGTCATTGACACACTCCACAAAGAGGGTAAGCCACAAAAGGTCATTGCTATAGAAGCTAATTTAAAAAAGCTGACCATCACATCCAAACATAGACTAAGTGTGAACAGGTGCTGAACCTGGAGTCACCAACTGATATACACTCAGGCAAAAAAGGCAGCACACTGTAGCGCCAAACCTTGCAAACATGAAAAATGAAAATTGAATTGCACTACTGCACTAGAAATATGAAAAATTTAGAAAGTTTAGCGCATAAATTGACCAATTCGTGTGTACCTGGTAGCCACGATAAGGCATTTCTCGTATTACAGGACCTAGCAATGCCATTCCTCACTTAGAATAAAGTCTTCATCTGTATGGGAACATGAATCCTCGGTTAGACTAAAATCTATACTGTATCTCTGTGTGAACAGGGAGATTGTGAGAGTAATGGAGCTGAGCAGACGTGAGGGTCTGCAGCTCCTGACAAGCAGAAGAGAGACCTGAGAGAGAGAGACAGAAGGAAGCTCTCAGGAGGACAAAAGGGGTCATAGGGGCATGGGTAGTGCAGAAGCCACCTGTGGGGCCCGCATCCAGATGTGAAGGGACCAGGTCTTAGACAAGGGACCGGTCCTAACTTCGTGGCATACTTCAAGTTCAGCTAAAAAAACGGAGGCTGTGGCTTTTGCAAGAAGCACAGCCACATCCACCCATACTTCGCCAAAAAGGCAGCCGCATAGAATCCAAAGGACTCAGAGGACGTCGCCCGACCAGGTTCATTGCTGCTGGCTTGGGACACTGTGGGTAAGGCACTGGGCAGGAGAAAAGGAATGCCAATGTAGTGTGACGGCCAGGGAAAAGAATACGAAAGGAGTCCTGGAAAGGTGCATCCCAATTTGCCTGGGAGTTTGCTGGACCACTAACCTGAAGAACACAGCATCAGGCTGACATGTGTGGACTGGAGATCTGTGAGTAAAAGCAGAAACTGCACCTTACTGTGTCCTTGCATTATCTCTACAACACCTGCCCGGCCTGTCTCTACCCCATTCACATTACATTTTATACCATACAGTTGCCCTGGGGTCTATCTCTACCTGTGGAGAGCTGCACCAACTCTGCTGCATCACCATCAGCCTCAGCGGACTCTGAAGCAGCGTTGGCTAACACCTTTATTGCCGAGTACAACAGGTGGCATCACAAACAGTTTCTGTGTAAGTTATTCCCCTTTCTTTACATTGACTCTTTTATTGAATGCCCAGGACCATGGACCAGGTCACTGCTGCCAAGATCACATCCCTTTAAGAACCATCGGACCCAGTCCGAGTACCACACGGCCCTGGGGGCACTCCATATCCTCACCCAGCCCTTTGTGTTCATTGTGAGCCCTCGCGAGCAGGGTCCTCTCTCCTCCAGTACCAGTCCGGGACTTCGATTGTTTAAGATTACTGTACTTGTTTTATTTATTCTGTATACCCCTTTCCAATTCAATGGCCCAACTAGAGTCTGATGAGCCCCAGTACAAGATTTCAACCAGGCTCCCCCACATTCTGTAAATTTGTATATATGTTCCTCATCCTGGTATATACTGTATGTTTCTCATACTGGCCCCATCCTGGTATGTGTCCTTTTTCCTAGGCCTCAACCTAATATACAGCATATATATATTTTTCCCATCCTGGAATATGTACCTTAATCTGGGCAACATTCTGGTGTATGTCCCCCATTCTGCTGTTGTTCTTCTATGTATAGAAAAAATAAACCATTATACTAACCATATGAAAAAAGGGGGAATAGGGAATGGAAGAAGTCAGCTCACCATTTGCAGTCTCTTTCCGAGTATGAGTTCCAATCACAGTGCGTTCCAGTGAGTTCCAGTCGCCTGGCTTGGGCGTACAAGTTCCAAAGAATGAAGAAAAAAAGGTACTCCAGTGTAGAAAAATATTAAACTTTGTCTTTAACCCCTTAGCGACCGCCGATACGCCTTTTAACGGCGGCCGCTAAAGGTACTTAAACCACAGCGCCGTTAATTAACGGCGCTGTGGAAAAAGTGAATAGCGCCCCCCAGAGTCGGATTTTCTCCGGGGTCTCGGCTGTCGGGGGTAGCCGAGACCCCAGAGAACATGATTCGGGGGGTTTTTAACCGACCCCGCATTTGCGATCGCCGGTAATTAACCGTTTACCGGCGATCGCAAAAAAAAAAACGTGATCTCTTTTTAATTTCTCTGTCCTCCGATGTGATCGCACATCGGAGGACAGAGAAAAGGGGTCCCAGGTAGCCCCCCAATACTCACGTATCTCCCCCGATGCTCCTCGTGTCTCCCGGTGGGCGCCGCCATCTTCAAAATGGGACCGGGAGAATCTTTGGGGTCTCGGCTGCCGGGGGTAGCCGAGACCCCAAAGAACATGATCGGAGTCGGTTTTACCGACCCCTGTTTTGCGATCGCCGGTAATTAACTGTTTACCGGCGACCGCAAAAAAAAAAAAAGTAAAGTGTAATTCTCTGTCCTCTGATGTGATCGCACATCAGAGGACAGAGAAATAGGGGGATTCGAGGACCCTAGCATACTCACCTGTGTCTCTGGGTCCTCCTGCTGCTCCTCCTGGCTGCCGGGGAAAAGAAAATGGCGGGCGCATGCGCAGTGCGCCCGCCATCTGTCTCCATCTGCTGGCCGGCAGGAGAACAGCAGTTGGGGCTAAAATTAGGGTTAGGGTTAGGGGTAGGGTTAGGGGTAGGGTTAGGGGTAGGGCTAGGGTTAGGGTTAGGGCTAGGGTTAGGGTTAGGGTTAGGGGTAGGGTTAGGGCTAGGGTTAGGGGTAGGGCTAGAGTTAGGGCTAGGGTTAGGGTTAGGAGTAGGGTTAGGGCTAGGGGTAGGGTTAGGGCTAGGGTTAGGGGTAGGGCTAGGGGTAGGGTTAGGGGTAGGGTTAGGGTTAGGGGTAGGGCTAGGGTTAGGACTAGGGTTAGGGGTAGGGTTAGGGCTAGGGGTAGGGCTAGGGTTAGGGCTAGGGTTAGGGCTAAGGTTAGGGCTAGGGCTAAATTTAGGGTTAGGGTTGGGGCTAAATTTAGGGTTAGGCTTCTTTCACACTTACGTCGGTACGGGGCCGTCGCAATGCGTCGGCCCGACATACCGACGCACGTTGTGAAAATTGTGCACAACGTGGGCAGCGGATGTAGTTTTTCAACGCATCCGCTGCCCAATCTATGTCCTGGGGAGGAGGGGGCGGAGTTACGGCAACGCATTCGCGGTCAGAAATGGCGGATGCGACGTACAAAAAAAGTTTCATTGGACTTTTTTTGTGCTGACGGTCCGCCAAACACAACTGATCCAGTGCACGACGGACGCGACGTGTGGCCATCCGTCACGATCCGTCGGCAATACAAGTCTATGCGCAAAAAACGCATCCTGCGGGCACATTTGCAGGATCCGTTTCTTGTCCAAAACTACGGATTGCGACGGATGCCAAACGACGCAAGTGTGAAAGTAGCCTTAGGGCTAGCGTTAGGGTTGGGGCTAAAGTTAGGGCTAGGGTTGGGGCTAAAGTTAGGGTTAGAGTTGGGATTAGGGTTAGGGTTTGCATTAGGGTTGGTATTAGGGTTAGGGTTGGGAATAGGGTTAAGGTTAGGGTTGTGATTAGGGGTGTATTGGGATTAAGGTTAGGTTTGAGGTTAGGGTTGAGATTAGGATTAGGGGTGTGTTGGATTTATGGTTTTGATTAGGGTTATGGTTAGGGTTGACATTAGGGTTGTTTTGGGGTAAGGGTTGTGATTATCGTTAGGGTTAGTGATTAGGATTATGGATCAGGTTGGGATTAGGGTTAGGGGTGTGTTGGAGTTGGGTTGGAGCTAGAATTGGGGGGTTTCCACTGTTTAGGTACATCAGGGGGTCTCCAAACACGACAGCCAATTTTGCGCTCAAAAAGTCAAATGGTGCTCCCTCCCTTCTGAGCTCTGCCGTGCGCCCAAACAGTGGGTTACCCCCACATATGGGGCATCAGCGTACTCGGGATAAATTGGACAACAACTTCTGGGGTCCAATTTCTCTTGTTACCCTTGTGAAAATAAAAACTTGGGGGCTACAAAATCTTTTTTGTGGAAAAATATATATATATTTTTTTATGACTCTGCATTATAAACTTCTGTGAAGCACTTGGGCATTCAAAGTTCTCACCACACATCTAGATAAGTTCCTTGGGGGGTCTAGTTTCCAAAACGGGGTCACTTGTGGGGGGTTACTACTGTTTAGGTACATCAGGGGCTCTGCAAACGCAACATAACGCCCACAGACCATTCTATCAAAGTCTGCATTCCAAAACGGCGCTCCTTCCCTTCCGAGCTCTGCCGTGCGCCCAAACAGTGGTTTACCCCCACATATGGCGCATCAGCGTACTCGGGATAAATTGGACAACAACTATTGCAGTCCAATGTCTCCTGTTACCTTTGTGAAAATAATAACTTGGGGGCTACAATATCTTTTTTGTGAAAAAAAAAATATTTTTTATTTTCACCACTCTGCATTCTAAACTTCTGTGAAGCACTTGGGCATTCAAAGTTCTCACCACACATCTAGATAAGTTCCTTGGGGGGTCTAGTTTCCAAAATGGGGTCTCTTGTGGGAGGTTACTACTGTTTAGGTACATCAGGGGCCATGCAATCTCAACATAATGCCCACAGACCATTCTATCAAAGTCTGCATTCCAAAACGGCGCTCCTTCCCTTCCGAGCTCTGCCGTGCGCCTAAACAGTGGTTTACCCCCACATATGGGGTACCAGCATAATCAAAACAAATTGGACAACAACTTTTGGGGTCCAATTTTTCTTGTTACCCTTGTAAAAATAAAAACTTGGGGGCTAAAATATCTTTTTTGTGGAAAAAAAAATATTTTTTATTTTCACGACTCTGCATTCTAAACTTCTGTGAAGCACTTGGGCATTCAAAGTTCTCACCACACATCTAGATAAGTTCCTTGGGGGGTCTAGTTTCCAAAACGGGGTCACTTGTGGGGGGTTACTACTGTTTAGGTACATCAGGGGCTCTGCAATCGCAACATAATGCCCACAGACCATTCTATCAAAGTCTGCATTCCAAAACGGCGCTCCTTCCCTTCCGAGCTCTGCCGTGCGCCTAAACAGTGGTTTACCCCCACATATGGGGTACCAGCATACTCAGGACAAATTGGACAAGAACTATTGGGGTCCAATTTTTCTTGTTACCCTTGTGAAAATAAAAACTTGGGGGCTAAAAAATCTTTTTTGTGGAAAAAAAAATATTTTTTATTTTCACGACTCTGCATTATAAACTTCTGTGAAGCACTTGGGCATTCAAAGTTCTCACCACACATCTAGATAAGTTCCATGGGGGGTCTAGTTTCCAAAATGGGGTCACTTGTGGGGGATTTCTACTGTTTAGGCACATCAGGGGCTCTCCAAACGCGATATGGCGTCCGATCTTAATTCCAGCCAATTCTACATTGAAAAAGTAAAACGGCACTCTTTCTCTTCCAAGCTCTGCGGTGCGCCCAAACAGTGGTTTACCCCCACATATTGGGTATCGACGTACTCAGGAGAAATTGCACAACAACTTTAGTGGTCTAATTTCTCCTGTTACCCTTGTGAAAATAAAAATTTGTGGGCAAAAAGATCATATTTGTAGAAAAAATGCGATTTTTTTTTTCACGGCTCTACGTTATAAACTTCTGTGAAGCACATGGGGGTTCAAAGTGCTCACCACACATCTAGATAAGTTCCTTAAGGGGTCTAGTTTCCAAAATGATGTCACTTGTGGGGGTTTCTACTGTTTAGGCACATCAGGGGCTCTGCAAACGCAACATGGCGTCCGATCTCAATTCCAGCCAATTCTACATTGAAAAAGTAAAACGGCACTCCTTCTCTTCCAAGCTCTGCGGTGCGCCCAAACAGTGGTTTACCCCCACATATTGGGTATCGACGTACTCAGGAGAAATTGCATAACAACTTTTGTGGTCTAATTTCTCCTGTTACCCTTGTGAAAATTAAAATTTGTGGGCAAAAAGATCATTTTTGTAGAAAAAATGCGATTTATTTTTTTCAGGGCTCTACGTTATAAACTTCTGTGAAGCACATGGGGGTTCAAAGTGCTCACCACACATCTAGGTAAGTTCCTTAAGGGGTCTAGTTTCCAAAATGGTGTCACTTGTGGGGAGTTTCCACTGTTTAGGCACATCAGGGGCTCTCCAAACACGACATGGCGTCCAATCTCACTTCCAGCCAATTCTACATTGAAAAAGTAAAACGGCGCTCCTTCACTTCCAAGCTCTGCAGTGCGCCCAAACAGTGGTTTACCCCCACATATGGGGTATCGACGTATTCAGGAGAAATCGCACAACAACTTTTGTGGTCTAATTTCTCCTGTTACCCTTGTGAAAATAAGAATTTGTGGGCGAAAAGATCATTTTTGTGTAAACAAAAGCGATTTTTTATTTTCACGGCTCTACGTTATAAACTTCTGTGAAGCACTTGGGGGTTCAAAGTGCTCACCACACATCTAGATAAGTTCCTTAAGGGGTCTAGTTTCCAAAATGGTGTCACTTGAGGGGTTTCCACTGTTTAGGCACATCAGGGGCTCTCTAAACGTGACATGGCGTCCGATCTCAATTCCAGCCAATTCTGCATTGAAAAAGTCAAACGGCGCTCCTTCACTTCTAAGTTCTGCGGTGCACCCAAAAAGTGGTTTACCCCCACATATGGGGTATTGGCGTATTCAGGAGAAATTGCATAACAAAATTTATGGTTACATTTCTGTTTTTACACATGTGAAAATAAAAAAAATGGTTCTGAATTAAGATGTTTGCAAAGAAAAGTTAAATGTTCATTTTTTCCTTCCACATTTTTTCAGTTCCTGTGAAGCACGTAAAGGGTTAATAAACCTCTTGAATGTGGTTTTGAGAACCTTGAGGGGTGTAGTTTTTAGAATGGTGTCACACTTCATTATTTTCTATCATATAGACCCCTCAAAATGACTTCAAATGTGATGTGGTCCCTAAAAAAAAATGGTGTTGTAAAAATGAGAAATTGCTGGTCAACTTTTAACCCTTATAACTCCCTAACAAAAAAAATTTTGTTTCCAAAATTGTGCTGATGTAAAGTAGACATGTAGGAAATGTTATTTATTAACTATTTTGTGTGACATATCTCTCTGATTTAAGGGCATAAAAATACAAAGTTTGAAAATTGCAAAAAATTTTAAAAATTTTCGCCATATTTCCGTTTTTTTCATAAATAATCGCAAGTAATATCGAAGAAATGTTACCACTAACATGAAGTACAATATGTCACGAAAAAAAAATCTCATAATCAGTGGGATCCGTTGAAGCGTTCCAGAGTTATAACCTCATAAAGTGACAGTGGTGAGAATTGAAAAAATTGGCTCGGTCATTAAGTACCAAATTGGCTCTGTCACTAAGGGGTTAAAGGGAAAAATTCATGAAAACAGGCACAATGCGGACAACATATAGATCCAGAGAGCACATTGTCTTTTCATGTTGTATTGCTTTTATTTCATATAGTACATGCATGTTGTTGAAATGCTTTCACAAAGAGTTAAATCTACTCACCTTGTGATTTAATTAATAATTAGCACTGATGTTTTCACCTGTTTGCTCCACAAAAGGTTTTTAAGCATCCAGTCTGACAACTTATACTAACCATGAATAAGACCGGAGTGTCGAAACGTGTTGGTTGGTGGCTCTATGGGATCTATATGTTGTTCGCATTGTGCCTGTTTTTATGATTTTTTTCCATCAAAGATGAAGTTTTATATTTTTCTACACTGGAGTACCTTTTTTTCTTCATTATACTTACCAGGGGGATACATAGAAGTAATTCACTCCTCATAGTCCTCCATATAGTATAATGCATCCTATAGTCCTAGCTATAGTATAATGCAACCCATAGTCCTCCATATAATTCAATGCACCCTCCATACTTCTCCATGTAATATAATGCATCCTCCATTGTCCTCCATACCTAATGCACGGCCCATAGCCCTCCATATAGTATAATGCATCCCATAGTCCTAGATATAGTATAATGCACCGGATAGTCCTCCATATAATACAATGCACCCTCCATACTTCTCCATGTAGTATAATGCATCCTCCATACCTAATGCACAGCCCATAGTTCTCCATATATATAATATAATATTACAGGTTACAGGTGCTAGATTCTCTGATGGGACATTGAACCAGGTAACCTGTCTGATTGACTTATGTGGAGTCAGAAAGGATTTTTCCCTTAATATGAGGCTATTAGCATCTGCCTCATGGGCTTCCTTAAGATCATGTTATAATATAGGTTGAACATGATGGTCTTGTGTCTACCTTCAACCTAAAAAAATATTACACTAAGCAGATTTGGGAATCACAAACATGAGCTAACACTGCACACATGCACAAAACTGTATGGCCTGTACTGTACCTTTTACATCTTCATGCACTTCTGATTTCATATGAAATCCTATAAAATTTCCTACATAATCTCCTACATAAAGTTTTGATCTGATGAAACCTATGCTGTTGCTAAGCCTTAGAGCTGTAGTTCAGCCATTCAGGAGCTCAGAGGAGCTTAGCTGTAGTATATCAGGGCCCTCTGGTAACACCAGGGCTTGTTTTAGACAAATGGAGCCCTGGACAAAAGTTTAAAGTCTGGCCCCAAATGCTAACATATTGCACTATTGAAGCATTTACGTTGTATTTACATGGGCTGAGTTCAGGCCATTAAGCCAACATGGTCTATAGTATTGAAGTCATTTGGTGCTTGTTTCCCAGCCTCTTTACACTATCTGAGGAAGAAAGATGGGGACAGAACAATCAGTAATAGATCAGTCTGTCCCCATACTGCATCATGTTATCAGCAGCATATCTGCAGTTTGCGTCAGCTGATGTGCTGCTGAGAGCAATGATTTTTGATCCGGTATAAATAATAGGCATCATTTTGCTCATTCATTGGGCGACTGCTTAGGTTTACACCTGTGGACTCCCATCTGTGCTACCGATATTTATAAATGGGGATGTTAATCACACACAGTATTTTACACACAAGTATATGCAAACTGCATGTTACATGCTTGTATATACACATAGCACACACACATATACATAGCGCATATACTTACAGATACATGTATACAGAGCACTTACATACAGGCACGTGAATGGACGGAACATATACATACCAACACATGCGTGGACGGAGCACATACATGCCAAACCAACACATGCATGGATGGACCACATATGGAGAGCCCGCCAGGGCCATGGGGTACTCGGGCTGGGTCGGACAGTTCTCAAGGGGGATGTGTCACGGCAGCAGTGACCCGGTCCATGGCCCTGGGCGTCCAATAAAAGTGAAATAAAGAGGAAAATAAAGTTTATGGGAGACAGTTCATGACGTCACCTATGGTATTCGGCAAGCTATAGCTGATGCTGCTTAAAGAGACCGCTGGGGCTGATGGTGATGCTGCAGAGTTGGTACAGCTCTCCACAGGTAGAGCTAAGTCCCAGGGCACTTATGATGTGAAAGATAGTAGTGATGATTGTATTGTACTGCAGAGTGGATGGTGCAGTAAATAACGCTGAGGACACAACAGGGTGCAGTTTCCTCACTTTTACTCACAGTTTGTGGTGCAGTCCATGGCACTGATTACAGATGGTAATGGAGATCCGGGTAGCCTGGAAGCATTTTGGGATCCACCTAACCAGGTGAGTTCAGAGAAGGCCTCTCTGTTGTGCTGTATTTTGAGGTCCTTGCTGCCTAAAACTGTGCTCAGCCCTCTGCTCTTTCTTGTTCTTTAGCCCTTGTCTGTATAGGCAGGCAGCTTGAGTCTATTACAGGTGTCACTCCTTAGCTGGGGCTTCAGGCTCTGATTTGTTACTGTGCCTTCAGATGTTGTGATGGGCCAAGAGACCTGCAATCTCCTGCCCTCTAGATTCAGCTGCTGGGCCTGCAATCCCCACACAACCACGGACTCCGATGTCCGGTCTTTGGCACTCAGTCTAGGGGTGAGCTCAGTCGCAGCTGCTATCCCCCAGATTCTCCTCACTTCTTGCCTCTCCTTCCTTCACTGTCTGCTCTCTGACCAACACTAACTAACCCTGCCTCCAGACTTCTGGCTACAAACACCAGCACACAGGTGCCCCAGAAATGGCGCATCTTATGCCAATGGTGCCTATTCTGGAACTTAGCCTCTCTCTTCCCACTGCCCTGTAGCGGTGGCATATGGGGTAATAAGGGGTTAATGTCACCTTTGTATTGTAAGGTGACATCAAGTCGGCTTAGTAATGGAGAGGTGTCAATAAGACGCCTATCCATTACTATTCCTATAGATGGT
This sequence comes from Ranitomeya imitator, assembly GCF_032444005.1. Taxonomy (NCBI): domain Eukaryota; kingdom Metazoa; phylum Chordata; class Amphibia; order Anura; family Dendrobatidae; genus Ranitomeya; species Ranitomeya imitator. The sequence goes on from NC_091282.1 coordinate 686,644,517, forward strand.
AAAGGGTTATATAAACACACTGCCAGAATAAAGTATTTTAATGAAATAAAACACCACACAGTTTTGCCATCTTTATTGTTCTGCCAATCTATGTGACGACCTCGATCTCCTGCAAAAAAGACAACATAATAAACCAACACAAATACTCCCTGGTCTGACGCAGTCCATATTATAATGAGTGTCCCACGAAGATCTCCACTATAGAGCAGTCACATCAGGAGATGTGACCACTCTATAGGGCCTCCAGTAACACACCGACAGGAGACAATGGCTCCTGCAGTGTTATCACTGAGAGTTCAGGCTCTCACTTTATGGCAACGCTGCGTGAGAATTTTCCCATGCAGCGTTGCCGGTGACAGGGACCTCTGACAGCGGAGTGGTACAGTGCGGAAGGATACCTTCCATCATTGTATCACTAGAGCCCTTGGAGAGCAGTCACATCTCCCGATGTGACAGCTCTCCATGGGAGATCGTCATGGGACACTCGATATTAAATGGATTACATCGGATCAGGGAGTGTACTGTTGGATTATTATTTTTTATTTTTTTACAGGTGATCAATGGCTTTTGATTAGCTGTAAGGTGAGTATATACTGTATGTTGTATGTCTATATGTATGTACTACATATGTGTGTATGTGTTTTTTTTTTTTTACATTTGAACACAGTAGCCAGATGATGGGACTACTGCTGTTCCATCATCCAGCTACCTGTCACTGTAGCAGGCATAGCCGGATGAGACTAGTAGTCCCCTCAGATGATGCCTGCCTACACACAGCCCCGCACACAGACACACAGCCCCGCTCACACAGACACAGCCTCGCACACACACAGCATCACAGACACCCACAGATCCATGCACACACACACAGACACACACAGAGGCGCGCACACACACCCAGACACACACAGCACCGGAGACACACACAGACAGACACAGACACACACAAACACCCGCACACAGCTCGGCACATCTTCTCCACACAAACAGTCTCTGCCCACACATACAGCATCCACCCACACTCCACCCACACACTCTTCCCCCTTCATGCAGCGTTTGTCTTTTTTAAACCTGCGGTTTTGCTGTGGATTGGCCTGACACAATGGAAGTCAATGGGTGCGGAAACGCTGCAGATCCGCAAAAAGAATTGACATGCTGTGGAAAAAAAAAGCTGTGATTCCGCGCTTTTTTTCCCGCAGCATGTGCATACCCTAACGTATCGGGTATTCTAGAATATGTAGGTAGTATATAGCACAGGCTACATACGATATTGCACAGTGATGTAGTATATAACACAACCAACGTAGTATATAACAGAGCTACGTAGTATGTAACACAGCGTACATAGTATATAGCAGAGCTACGTAGTATATAACACGGCCACGTAGTATATAACATAGCCACGTAGTGTATTGCACAGCTACGTAGTGTATTGCACAGGCACATAGTATATTTTGCTCAGCCATGTAGTATATAGCTGAGCCACGTAGTATATAACATAGCCACGTCGTATATCCTAGTATATCGTAGTATATAACAGACCTACGTAGTATATTGCACAGTCGACGTAGTATATAACAGAACCGACACAGCTACATAGTATATTGCACAGCTACGTAGTATATAGCACAGAGCACGTAGTATATTGGACAGTCACGTTGTATATTGCACAGTCACTTTGTATATTGCCTGTTATGGCTGGCAATCAGGCAACACAGCGTGCAGTAATCAGCGCACATACAGAGATCTGGCAAAAACCCAAAACAATAGGACGAGCTCTGAGACGTGGAATCTCTGTAGACTGCAGTACCTGAACTGTCCTCACACAACTGGAAGCAGCAGTGGATTGCGCCTATCACTACCTATGCAACTCGGCACTGCCTGAGGAGCTGACTAGCCTGAAGATAGAAATACAAGCCTGACTTACCTCAGAGAAATACCCCAAAGGAATAGGCAGCCCCCACATATAATGACTGTTAGCAAGATGAAAAGACAAACGTAGGAATGAAATAGATTCAGCAAAGTGAGGCCCGATATTCTAGACAGAGCGAGGATAGCAAAGAGAACTATGCAGTCTACAAAAAACCCTAAAACGAAAACCACGCAAAGGGGCAAAAAGACCCACCGTGCCGAACTAACAGCACGGCGGTGCACCCCTTTGCTTCTCAGAGCTTCCAGCAAAAGATAATAACAAGCTGGACAGAAAAAACAGAAAACAAACTAGAAGCACTTATCTAGCAGAGCAGCAGGCCCAAGGAAAGATGCAGTAGCTCAGATCCAACACTGGAACATTGACAAGGAGCAAGGAAGACAGACTCAGGTGGAGCTAAATAGCAAGGCAGCCAACGAGCTCACCAAAACACCTGAGGGAGGACGCCCAGAGACTGCAATACCACTTGTGACCACAGAATTCACAACAGTACCCCCCCCCTTGAGGAGGGGTCACCGAACCCTCACCAGAATCCCCAGGCCGACCAGGATGAGCCACATGAAAGGCACGAACAAGATCTGGGGCATGGACATCAGAGGCAAAAACCCAGGAATTATCTTCCTGAGCATAACCCTTCCATTTGACCAGATACTGGAGTTTCCGTCTAGAGACACGAGAATCCAAAATCTTCTCCACAATATACTCCAATTCCCCCTCCACCAAAACAGGGGCAGGAGGCTCCACAGATGGAACCATAGGTGCCACGTATCTCCTCAACAACGACCTATGGAATACATTATGTATGGAAAAGGAGTCTGGGAGGGTCAGACGAAAAGACACCGGATTGAGAATCTCAGAAATCCTATACGGACCAATAAAACGAGGTTTAAATTTAGGAGAGGAAACCTTCATAGGTATATGACGAGAAGATAACCAAACCAGATCCCCAACACGAAGTCGGGGTCCCACACGGCGTCTGCGATTAGCGAAAAGCTGAGCCTTCTCCTGGGACAAGGTCAAATTGTCCACTACCTGAGTCCAGATCTGCTGCAACCTGTCCACCACATAATCCACACCAGGACAGTCCGAAGACTCAACCTGTCCTGAAGAGAAACGAGGATGGAACCCAGAATTGCAGAAAAATGGAGAGACCAAGGTAGCCGAGCTGGCCCGATTATTAAGGGCGAACTCAGCCAACGGCAAAAATGACACCCAATCATCCTGGTCAGCGGAAACAAAACATCTCAGATATGTTTCCAAGGTCTGATTGGTTCGTTCGGTCTGGCCATTAGTCTGAGGATGGAAGGCCGAGGAAAAAGATAGGTCAATGCCCATCCTACCACAAAAGGCTCGCCAGAACCTTGAGACAAACTGGGAACCTCTGTCAGAAACAATATTCTCAGGAATGCCATGTAAACGAACCACATGCTGGAAGAACAAAGGCACCAAATCAGAGGAGGAAGGCAATTTAACCAAGGGCACCAGATGGACCATTTTAGAAAAGCGATCACAGACCACCCAAATGACAGACATCTTTTGAGAAACGGGAAGGTCAGAAATGAAATCCATCGAAATATGTGTCCAAGGCCTCTTCGGGACCGGCAAGGGCAAAAGCAACCCACTGGCACGTGAACAGCAGGGCTTAGCCCTAGCACAAATTCCACAGGACTGCACAAAAGCACGCACATCCCGCGACAGAGACGGCCACCAAAAGGATCTAGCAACCAACTCCCTGGTACCAAAGATTCCTGGATGACCGGCCAGCACCGAACAATGAAGTTCAGAGATAACTTTACTAGTCCACCTATCAGGGACGAACAGTTTCTCGGCCGGACAACGATCAGGTTTATTAGCCTGAAATTTCTGCAACACTCTCCGCAAATCAGGGGAGATGGCAGACACAATGACTCCTTCCTTGAGGATACTCGCCGGCTCAGATAACCCCGGAGAGTCGGGCACAAAACTCCTAGACAGAGCATCTGCCTTCACATTTTTAGAGCCCGGAAGGTATGAAATCACAAAATCAAAACGAGCAAAAAATAACGACCAACGGGCCTGTCTAGGATTCAAGCGCTTGGCAGACTCAAGATAAGTAAGGTTCTTATGATCAGTCAAAACCACCACGCGATGCTTAGCACCCTCAAGCCAATGACGCCACTCCTCGAATGCCCACTTCATGGCCAGCAACTCTCGGTTGCCCACATCATAATTACGCTCAGCAGCAGAAAATTTCCTGGAAAAGAAAGCACATGGTTTGAACACTGAGCAACCAGAACCTCTCTGTGACAAAACCGCCCCTGCACCAATCTCAGAAGCATCAACCTCGACCTGGAACGGAAGAGAAACATCAGGTTGACACAACACAGGGGCACAGCAAAAACGACGCTTCAACTCCTGAAAAGCTTCCACGGCAGCAGAAGACCAATTAACCAAATCAGCACCCTTCTTGGTCAAATCGGTCAATGGTCTGGCAATGCTAGAAAAATTACAGATGAAGCGACGATAAAAATTAGCAAAGCCCAGGAATTTCTGCAAACTTTTTAGAGATGTCGGCTGAGTCCAATCCTGGATGGCCTGAACCTTAACCGGATCCATCTCGATAGTAGAAGGGGAAAAGATGAACCCCAAAAATGAAACTTTCTGCACACCGAAGAGACACTTTGATCCCTTCACAAACAAGGAATTAGCACGCAGTACCTGGAAAACCATTCTGACTTGCTTTACATGAGACTCCCAATCATCTGAGAAGATCAAAATGTCATCCAAGTAAACAATCAAGAATTTATCCAGATACTCACGAAAAATGTCATGCATAAAAGACTGAAAAACAGATGGAGCATTGGCAAGTCCGAACGGCATCACCAGATACTCAAAATGACCCTCGGGCGTATTAAATGCCGTTTTCCATTCATCTCCCTGCCTGATTCTCACCAGATTATACGCACCACGAAGATCAATCTTAGTAAACCAACTAGCCCCCTTAATCCGAGCAAACAAGTCAGAAATCAATGGCAAGGGATACTGAAACTTAACAGTGATCTTATTAAGAAGGCGGTAATCAATACACGGTCTTAGCGAACCATCCTTCTTGGCTACAAAAAAGAACCCTGCTCCCAATGGTGACGACGATGGGCGAATATGTCCCTTCTCCAGGGACTCCTTCACATAACTGCGCATAGCGGTGTGTTCAGGTACGGACAAATTAAATAAACGACCCTTAGGGAATTTACTACCAGGAATCAAATCGATAGCACAATCACAATTCCTATGCGGAGGAAGGGCATCAGACTTGGACTCTTCAAATACATCCTGAAAGTCCGACAAGAACTCTGGGATGTCAGAAGGAATGGATGACGAAATAGACAAAAATGGAACATCACCATGTACTCCCTGACAACCCCAGCTGGTTACCGACATAGAGTTCCAATCCAATACTGGATTATGGGTTTGTAGCCATGGCAACCCCAACACGACCACATCATGCAAATTATGCAGTACCAAAAAGCGAATAACTTCCTGATGTGCAGGAGCCATGCACATGGTCAGCTGGGCCCAGTACTGAGGCTTATTCTTGGCCAGAGGTGTAGCATCAATTCCTCTCAACGGAATAGGACACCGCAAAGGCTCCAAGAAAAATCCACAACGTTTAGCATAATCCAAATCCATCAGATTCAGGGCAGCGCCTGAATCCACAAACGCCATGACAGAATATGATGACAAAGAGCACATTAAGGTAATGGACAAAAGGAATTTGGACTGTACAGTACCAATAACGGCAGAGCTATCGAACCGCCTAGTGCGTTTAGGACAATTAGAAATAGCATGAGTAGAATCACCACAATAGAAACACAGTCTGTTCAGACGTCTGTGTTCGTGCCGTTCTACTTTAGTCATAGTCCTGTTGCACTGCATAGGCTCAGGCTTACTCTCAGACAATACCGCCAGATGGTGCACAGATTTACGCTCGCGCAAGCGACGACCGATCTGAATGGCCAAGGACATAGACTCATTCAAACCAGCAGGCATAGGAAATCCCACCATTACATCCTTAAGAGCTTCAGAGAGACCCTTTCTGAACAAAGCCGCTAGTGCAGATTCATTCCACAGAGTGAGTACTGACCATTTTCTAAATTTCTGACAATATAGTTCTACATCATCCTGACCCTGGCATAAAGCCAGCAGATTTTTCTCAGCTTGATCCACTGAATTAGGCTCATCGTAAAGCAATCCCAGCGCCTGGAAAAATGCATCAATATTACTCAATGCAGAATCTCCTGGTGCAAGAGAAAACGCCCAGTCCTGTGGGTCGCCGCGCAAAAAAGAAATAATAATCAAAACCTGTTGAATAGGATTACCAGAAGAATGAGGTTTCAAGGCCAAAAATAGCTTACAATTATTTCTGAAGCTCAGGAACTTAGTTCTGTCACCAAAAAACAAATCAGGAATCGGAATTCTTGGTTCTAGCATCGATTTCTGATCAATAGTATCTTGAATCTTTTGTACATTTACAACGAGATTATCCATTGAGGAGCACAGAGCCTGAATATCCATGTCCACAGCTGTGTCCTGAAGCACTCTAATGTCTAGGGGAAAAAAAAGACTGAAGACAGAGCCAAGAAAAAAAAATGATGTCAGGATTTCTTTTTTCCCTCTATTGGAAATCATTGAATAGGCTCCTTGTACTGATATGGCTGGCAATCAGGCAACACAGCGTGCAGTAATCAGCGCACATACAGAGATCTGGCAAAAACCCAAAACAATAGGACGAGCTCTGAGACGTGGAATCTCTGTAGACTGCAGTACCTGAACTGTCCTCACACAACTGGAAGCAGCAGTGGATTGCGCCTATCACTACCTATGCAACTCGGCACTGCCTGAGGAGCTGACTAGCCTGAAGATAGAAATACAAGCCTGACTTACCTCAGAGAAATACCCCAAAGGAATAGGCAGCCCCCACATATAATGACTGTTAGCAAGATGAAAAGACAAACGTAGGAATGAAATAGATTCAGCAAAGTGAGGCCCGATATTCTAGACAGAGCGAGGATAGCAAAGAGAACTATGCAGTCTACAAAAAACCCTAAAACGAAAACCACGCAAAGGGGCAAAAAGACCCACCGTGCCGAACTAACAGCACGGCGGTGCACCCCTTTGCTTCTCAGAGCTTCCAGCAAAAGATAATAACAAGCTGGACAGAAAAAACAGAAAACAAACTAGAAGCACTTATCTAGCAGAGCAGCAGGCCCAAGGAAAGATGCAGTAGCTCAGATCCAACACTGGAACATTGACAAGGAGCAAGGAAGACAGACTCAGGTGGAGCTAAATAGCAAGGCAGCCAACGAGCTCACCAAAACACCTGAGGGAGGACGCCCAGAGACTGCAATACCACTTGTGACCACAGAATTCACAACAATTGCCCAGCGACATAGTATATAGCATAGAGATGTAGTATATAACAGAGCCCACGCAGTATGTAACACCGCCCACGTAGTATATAGCAAGGGGGCACTATATGCGTAGTTAAAAAAGACTTAAAATAAAAAATAAACATATACTCACCTTTCGAGGGCCCCTTGAAGTCCTGGCGCCTGTGTGCGGTGCACGAGGTAGCTTTTAGTCCCAGGGTTGGTATGAGCGCAGGACCTGTGATGACGTCGCGGTCACATGACCGTGACGTCATGGCAGGTCCTTCTCGCGTAGCATCCTTGGCACTGGAACCTGCCGCTTGCACCACCGAGTACAGCGCACCACGTCGGAGGGTGAGAATAACTTTTTTATTATTATTATTATTATTTTTAACATTAGATTGTTTTACTATTGATGCTGCATACGCAGCATCAATAGTAAAAAGTTGGTCACACAGGGTTAATAGCAGCGTTAACGGAGTGCATTACACCGCGGTCCGTTAACTCTGGCATTAACCCTGTGTGACCGCTCAGCGCTGACTGCAGGGCAGTAGAGCAGCGGCCATTTCACTGCCAGACTCTGGCCGTCGCTGATTGGTCATAGCAATGGTCGTGGGCGTTTGGCCACGGCCAATCAGCGACTTGGATTTCCATGACAGACAGAGGCCGCGACCAATGAATATCCGTGACAGACAGACAGACAGAAAGACAGACAAACGGAAGTGACCCTTAGACAATTATGTAGTAGATATGGAGGACTATAGGGAGTGTATTATACTATATGGAGGACTGTGGGGTGTATTTTACCAAACAAGTAAAATGCTGCATATTCAGATTGTTTTGCCAGAACAAAAATCATTGTTCTTAGCAGCACATCGCCGGTGAAAACTGTAGATGTGCTCCTGATAACATGATACTGTATGGTGATATGTTAGTGATCTATTAGTGATCGTTCTGACCCATCGTTATTCCTCAGCTGGTGGAAAGAGGCCGGGAAACAAGCGTTGAACAACTTCAGTACTGGCGGCCTGAGATCAGCGCTTGTAAATACAACCGAAATGCTTTTGTGTGCTGTGCAATACTGTACGTTAGCATTTGGGGCCCCATTTTAAACTTTGCCTAGGGTCCCACTTTGTACACTTGTAGGCATGGCCGGTTTTAGGCAAAGATATTATACAGTGGGCCTGGGTAACTTCAAATGCCACTGCTGAATTTTAGTCCCAGTCCGGCCCTGCCTGCTGCATAGTCATATGCACCCCATTAGGCCTTGGAACCCACATAGTGGATGTGCCCATGAAAATCCACTTCACAATATGCATTTTGTACTCCCGTACTCCTTTGTTTTACACATTGGCAGGAAGGCGAGCCCTGCTGCATAGTCAGTTGTATGCACCCCATTAGGCCTTGGAACCCACATACTGGATGGGCCCATTAAAATCCACTTCACAATATGCATATTGTGCTCCATACTCTTTTATTTTATACAGTGGCAGGAAGGCCAGCCCTGCTGCATAGTCAGTCATATGCACCCCATTAGGCCTTGGAGCCCATATAGTGGATGGACCCATGAAAATCCACTTCACAATATGTATTTTACACTCCCGTACTCCTTGGCTTTACACATTGGCAGCAAGGCCAGCGCTGCTGCATAGTCAGTCATATGCACCCCATTAGGCCTTGGAACCTACATACTGGATGGGCCCATGAAAATCCACCTTGCACTATGCATTTTGTACTCCCGTACTCCCGTACTCCTTGGTTTTACACAATGACAGGAAGGCGAGCCCTGCTGCATAGTCAGCCATATGCACCCCATTAGGCCTTGGAACCCACATACTGGATGGGCCCATTAAAATCCACTTCACAGTATGCATTTTGTGCTACATACTCCTTTATTTTATACATTGGCAGGAAGGCCAGCCCTGCTCCATAGTCAGTTATATGCATCCCATTAGGCCTTGGAACCCACCTACTGGATGGGCCCATTAAAATCCACTTCACAATATGCATTTTGTACTCCAGTTACTCCTTTGTTTTACACATTGGCAGCAAGGGCAGCCCTGCTGCATAGTCAGTCATATGCACCCCATTAGGCCTTGGAACCCACATACTGGATGGACCCATGAAAATCCACCTCGCATTATGCATTTTGTACTCCCGTACTCCTTGGTATTACACATTGGCAGGAAGGCCAGCCCTGCTCCATAGTCAGTCATATGCACCCCATTAGGCCTTGGAACCCACATAAATGGATGGGGCCAGGAAAATCCACTTCATGTGCATTTTGTACTACCGTACTCCTTTGTTTTACACATTGGCAGCAAGGTCAGCCCTGTTGCATAGTCAGTCATATGCACCCCACTAGGCCTTGGAACCCACATAGTGGATGGGCCCATGAAAATCCACTTGTGTTTTGTAATGGTATGATGGTTCCCTCTTTGCACAATTATTTACAGGAGAATTTTGCAATTTTATTTTCCATGTTGTTAACACTAAGGTTCAGATACGGCTTTAAAATAGGCTAATACTTGCAATACAACGCAATTTTATTGCTAACAACAAAATTGAAGGAATAGTATGCTTGAATAGTGTGAGTGTGTACACTTTTGCATATGTTAACATTCAAAGGTTAATAAGTACATATAAGGATTAAATAAACATAGTGATTTAGAGATATAGAGATATCTTGGAGTCATCAGACGAGGGGCCATAAACCCCTAGAAAATAAAAGCCACAAGGATTTAGATCAAACCACCACCAGCATAGTTTCAGTAAACCTTTTTTTTTTTGCAATGACACACAGCAAACATATAGAGGCTTAGAACTGTTTGTGAAGTGAATAAACATACATTTATCAAGATTGTGTCACTATGAGCATTGTCTGTCACATCTGTAATTGTTTTCCAAGAAATGCAGCTGTGTGATTGTCTGAATGCATTCGGTATACAGTCTTTAAATCTTGGTTAAAAATCGCCATTTGTATATTTGGCATTGGTACATTTGAGGCAGCCAAAGTTATGGCACTCAAGGAGAGAAACTAATGTAGTTGACAAAGAAATATTTTTAATGAACTACTGAGCCAAACTAACAGCATTGCTTTATCAAATTTATATGAAGTGTATTGTGTCCAATATGAGCAACCAGGCAACACAAAAAGGAGCTTTTCAAGTGAGCTCTTTAAGGTATACAAATGTTATGAAGTCTTTGCCAACAAGGATGTGTTTTCACCAATGCAGGGTACCTTTTTTAAAAATATACTAATGCCATCGCAGGCTCCTTACCCAAAATTCAGTGGCCTATAAGAGTACAGAGCACGTTCACCCTGGTGATCTAGTGGCAGTTAAAGGACAGATTGCAGGAGACAGAGTTCACAAGTAGGCCCAATGGAATGCCATGCCCAATTCCCCAATGTGGGGTCCTTTTTGGACTTATTAAAATAGTGCCATCACAGTCCCCTAGCCCAAATTTCTGTGGCCTATAAGAGTACAGAGCATGTCAACCCTGGTGATCTAGAGGCAGTTAAAGGACACATTGCAGGAGACAGAGTTAAGAAGTAGGCCCAATGGAATGCCATGCCCAATTCCCAATGTGGGGTCCTTTTTGGACTTATTAAAATCGTGCCACCACAGCCCCCTAGTGTTATGAAAGGCAATTCAGTACCACAATGAACATAGCGGTCAGAGCACATACAGTGATCTGACAATAACCCAAAATCATAGAATGAGCTCTGAGACGTGGGAACTCTGCAGACCGCAATCCCTAATCCTCTCCAAACAACACTAGAGGCAGCCGTGGATTGCGCCTAACTCTGCCTATGCAACTCGGCACAGCCTGAGAAACTAACTAGCCTGAAGATAGAAAATAAGCCTACCTTGCCTCAGAGAAATACCCCAAAGGAAAAGGCAGCCCCCCACATATAATGACTGTGAGTTAAGATGAAAAGACAAACGTAGAGATGAAATAGATTCAGCAAAGTGAGGCCCGACTTTCTTAACAGAGCGAGGATAGAAAAGGTAACTTTGCGGTCTACACAAAACCCTAAAGAAAACCACGCAAAGGGGGCAAAAAGACCCTCCGTACCGAACTAACGGCACGGAGGTACACCCTTTGCGTCCCAGAGCTTCCAGCAACAAATTAGACAAGCTGGACAGAAAAAATAGCAAACAAATAGCAAAGAAGAACTTAGCTATGCAGAGCAGCAGGCCACAGGAATGATCCAGGGAAAAGCAAGTCCAACACTGGAACATTGACAGGAAGCCAGGATCAAAGCATTAGGTGGAGTTAAGTAGAGAAGCACCTAACGACCTCACCAGATCACCTGAGGGAGGAAACTCAGAAGCCGCAGTACCACTTCCCTCCACCAACAGAAGCTCACAGAGAGAATCAGCCGAAGTACCACTTGTGACCACAGGAGGGAGCTCTGCCACAGAATTCACAACAGTACCCCCCCCTTGAGGAGGGGTCACCGAACCCTCACCAGAGCCCCCAGGCTGACCAGGATGAGCCACATGAAAGGCACGAACAAGATCGGGAGCATGGACATCAGAGGCAAAAACCCAGGAATTATCTTCCTGAGCATAACCCTTCCATTTAACCAGATACTGGAGTTTCCGTCTAGAAACACGAGAATCTAAAATCTTCTCCACAATATACTCCAATTCCCCCTCCACCAAAACCGGGGCAGGAGGATCAACAGATGGAACCATAGGTGCCACGTATCTCCACAACAATGACCTATGGAATACGTTATGTATGGAAAAAGAATCTGGAAGGGTCAGACGAAAAGACACAGGATTAAGAACCTCAGAAATCCTATACGGACCAATGAAACGAGGTTTAAACTTAGGAGAGGAAACCTTCATAGGAATATGACGAGAAGATAACCAAACCAGATCCCCAACACGAAGTCGGGGACCCACACGGCGTCTGCGATTAGCGAAACGTTGAGCCTTCTCCTGGGACAAGGTCAAATTGTCCACTACATGAGTCCAAATCTGCTGCAACCTGTCCACCACAGTATCCACACCAGGACAGTCCGAAGACTCAACCTGTCCTGAAGAGAAACGAGGATGGAACCCAGAATTGCAGAAAAATGGCGAAACCAAGGTAGCCGAGCTGGCCCGATTATTAAGGGCGAACTCAGCCAAAGGCAAAATGGACACCCAGTCATCCTGATCGGCAGAAACAAAGCATCTCAGATATGTTTCCAAGGTCTGATTGGTTCGTTCGGTCTGGCCATTAGTCTGAGGATGGAAAGCCGAGGAAAAAGACAAGTCAATGCCCATCCTACCACAAAAGGCTCGCCAAAACCTTGAAACAAACTGGGAACCTCTGTCAGAAACGATATTCTCTGGAATGCCATGTAAACGAACCACATGCTGGAAGAACAATGGCACCAAATCAGAGGAGGAAGGCAATTTAGACAAGGGTACCAAATGGACCATCTTAGAAAAGCGATCACAGACCACCCAAATGGCTGACATCTTTTGAGAAACGGGAAGATCAGAAATAAAATCCATAGAGATATGTGTCCAAGGCCTCTTCGCGACTGGCAAGGGCAAAAGCAACCCACTGGCACGAGAACAGCAGGGCTTAGCCCGAGCACAAATCCCACAGGACTGCACAAAAGCACGCACATCCCGCGACAGAGACGGCCACCAAAAGGATCTAGCCACTAACTCTCTGGTACCAAAGATTCCAGGATGACCAGCCAACACCGAACAATGAACCTCAGAGATAACTTTATTGGTCCACCTATCAGGGACAAACAGTCTCTCCGCTGGACAACGATCAGGTTTATTAGCCTGATATTTTTGCAGCACCCGCCGCAAATCAGGGGAGATGGCAGACACAATTACTCCTTCCTTGAGGATACCCGCCGGCTCAGACAAACCCGGAGAGTCGGGCACAAAACTCCTAGACAGAGCATCCGCCTTCACATTTTTAGAGCCCGGAAGGTACGAAATCACAAAGTCAAAATGGGCAAAAAACAGCGACCAACGAGCCTGTCTAGGATTCAACCGCTTAGCAGACTCAAGATAAGTCAAGTTCTTATGATCAGTCAATACCACCACGCGATGCTTAGCTCCTTCAAGCCAATGACGCCACTCCTCGAATGCCCACTTCATGGCCAGCAACTCTCGGTTGCCCACATCATAATTTCGCTCAGCAGGCGAAAACTTCCTGGAAAAGAAAGCGCATGGTTTCATCACTGAGCAACCAGAACCTCTCTGTGACAAAACAGCCCCTGCTCCAATCTCAGAAGCATCAACCTCGACCTGGAACGGAAGAGAAACATCTGGTTGACACAACACAGGGGCAGAAGAAAAACGACGCTTCAACTCCTGAAAAGCTTCCACAGCAGCAGAAGACCAATTGACCAAATCAGCACCCTTCTTGGTCAAATCGGTCAATGGCTTGGCAATACTAGAAAAATTGCAGATGAAGCGACGATAAAAATTAGTAAAGCCCAGGAACTTTTGCAGACTTTTCAGAGATGTCGGCTGAGTCCAATCATGGATGGCTTGGACCTTAACAGGATCCATCTCGATAGTAGAAGGGGAAAAGATGAACCCCAAAAATGAAACCTTCTGCACACCAAAGAGACACTTTGATCCCTTCACAAACAAAGAATTAGCATGCAGGACCTGAAAAACTGTTCTGACCTGCTTCACATGAGACTCCCAATCATCCGAGAAGATCAAAATGTCATCCAAGTACACAATCAGGAATTTATCCAGGTACTCTCGGAAGATGTCATGCATAAAGGACTGAAACACTGATGGAGCATTGGCAAGTCCGAATGGCATCACTAGATACTCAAAATGACCCTCGGGCGTATTAAATGCAGTTTTCCATTCATCTCCTCGCCTGATTCGCACCAGATTATACGCACCACGAAGATCTATCTTGGTGAACCAACTAGCCCCCTTAATCCGAGCAAACAAATCAGATAACAATGGCAAGGGGTACTGAAATTTAACCGTGATCTTATTTAGAAGGCGGTAATCTATACAAGGTCTCAGCGAACCATCCTTCTTGGCTACAAAAAAGAACCCTGCTCCTAATGGTGACGATGACGGGCGAATATGCCCCTTCTCCAGGGATTCCTTCACATAACTGCGCATAGCGGCGTGCTCAGGCACGGATAAATTAAACAGTCGACCTTTTGGGAATTTACTACCAGGAATCAAATTGATAGCACAATCACAATCCCTATGCGGAGGTAGGGCATCGGACTTGGGCTCATCAAATACATCCCAGTAATCAGACAAGAACTCTGGAACCTCAGAAGGGGTGGATGACGAAATTGACAGAAATGGAACATCACCATGTACCCCCTGACAACCCCAGCTGGACACCGACATGGATTTCCAATCTAATACTGGATTATGGGCTTGTAGCCATGGCAACCCCAACACGACCACATCATGCAGATTATGCAACACCAGAAAGCGAATAACCTCCTGATGTGCAGGAGCCATGCACATGGTCAGCTGGGTCCAGTATTGAGGCTTATTCTTGGCCAAAGGCGTGGCATCAATTCCTCTCAATGGAATAGGACACTGCAAGGGCTCTAAGAGAAACCCACAACGCTTAGCATACTCCAAGTCCATCAAATTCAGGGCAGCGCCTGAATCCACAAATGCCATGACAGAATACGATGACAAAGAACAGATCAAGGTAACGGTCAGAAGAAATTTTGACTGTACCGTACCAATGGTGGCAGACCTAGCGAACCGCTTAATGCGCTTAGGACAATCAGAAATAGCATGAGTGGAATCACCACAGCAGAAACACAGCCCATTCAGACGTCTGTGTTCTTGCCGTTCAACTCTGGTAAAAGTCCTATCGCACTGCATAGGCTCAGGTTTAAGCTCAGGTAATACCGCCAAATGGTGCACAGATTTACGCTCACGCAAGCATCGACTGATCTGAATAGCCAAAGACATAGACTCATTCAAACCAACAGGCATAGGAAATCCCACCATGACATCCTTAAGGGCTTCAGAGAGACCTTTTCTGAACATAGCTGCCAGCGCAGATTCATTCCATTGAGTGAGCACGGACCACTTTCTAAATTTCTGACAATATACCTCTATCTCATCCTGACCCTGACAAAGAGCCAGCAAATTTTTCTCTGATCCACTGAATTAGGTTCATCGTACAGCAATCCGAGCGCCAGGAAAAACGCATCGATATTACTCAATGCAGGATCTCCCGGCGCAAGAGAAAATGCCCAGTCCTGAGGGTCGCCGCGCAAAAAAAGAAATAACAATCAAAACCTGTTGAACTGGATCACCAGAGGAGCGAGGTTTCAAGGCCAGAAATAATTTACAATTATTTTTGAAACTCAGAAAACTTAGTTCTATCTCCAAAAAACAAATCAGGAATAGGAATTCTTGGTTCTAACATAGATTTCTGATCAATAGTGTCTTGAATCTTTTGCACTCTTGCCGAGAGCTGATCAAAAAATGAAGACAGACTTCTAATGTCCATCGCTACACCTGTGTACTGAACCACCCAAATGTCTAGGGGAAAAAAAAGGCAAAACACAGTGCAAAGAAAAAAAAATGGTCTCAGAACTTCTTTTTTCCCTCTATTGAGAATCATTAGTACTTTTGGCTTCCTGTACTGTTATGAAAGGCAATTCAGTACCACAATGGACATAGCGGTCAGAGCACATACAGTGATCTGACAATAACCCAAAATCATAGAACGAGCTCTGAGACGTGGGAACTCTGCAGACCGCAATCCCTAATCCTCTCCAAACAACACTAGAGGCAGCCGTGGATTGCGCCTAACTCTGCCTATGCAACTCGGCACAGCCTGAGAAACTAACTAGCCTGAAGATAGAAAATAAACCTACCTTGCCTCAGAGAAATACCCCAAAGGAAAAGGCAGCCCCCCACATATAATGACTGTGAGTTAAGATGAAAAGACAAACGTAGAGATGAAATAGATTCAGCAAAGTGAGGCCCGACTTTCTTAACAGAGCGAGGATAGAAAAGGTAACTTTGCGGTCTACACAAAACCCTAAAGAAAACCACGCAAAGGGGGCAAAAAGACCCTCCGTACCGAACTAACGGCACGGAGGTACACCCTTTGCGTCCCAGAGCTTCCAGCAACAAATTAGACAAGCTGGACAGAAAAAATAGCAAACAAATAGCAAAGAAGAACTTAGCTATGCAGAGCAGCAGGCCACAGGAATGATCCAGGGAAGAGCAAGTCCAACACTGGAACATTGACAGGAAGCCAGGATCAAAGCATTAGGTGGAGTTAAGTAGAGAAGCACCTAACGACCTCACCAGATCACCTGAGGGAGGAAACTCAGAAGCCGCAGTACCACTTCCCTCCACCAACAGAAGCTCACAGAGAGAATCAGCCGAAGTACCACTTATGACCACAGGAGGGAGCTCTGCCACAGAATTCACAACACCCTAGACCAAAATTCACAAAATTCACTGGCCTATAACAGTTAAGAGCACGTTCACCATGGTCATCTAGTGGCAGTTAAAGGAAACATTGCAGGAGACAGGTTAAGAAGTAGGCCCAATGTAGGGGTGTGGTGTCTGACACTTGTAATGGAGTGCATGGCCTGACAAGCAATTGCTCATGGGGGGGAAGGTGAATGTTTAAAAAATATTTCATGGGGATCATAGACACCCTTGGTCAAAAACTGACTGTCTTTAGCAGCATGAAACACGTGAAGCCTGGTGATGTACTGGTGGAGAATGATAAGAGGTGGAGGCAGGCCTCATTAAAACCTATTCCCAATATAAAGGAGCGGGTCTC
Source organism: Ranitomeya imitator (assembly GCF_032444005.1). Lineage (NCBI taxonomy): Eukaryota > Metazoa > Chordata > Amphibia > Anura > Dendrobatidae > Ranitomeya > Ranitomeya imitator. Next base: position 686,661,647 of record NC_091282.1, read on the forward strand.
CTACACTTGTATTGCCCATAGACTAAGTGCATGGGCTGTGAAACATTTCCCCATGGGGGGTGAATTTTGTAAAAAAAAATTGTTTGACGGGCATCATAATTTATAAACACCTTGCAAAACTGTAAATTGTTTTCCTACACAGTTGCTGCTGGGAAGGTTCAGCTTTTTACTAAAAATATGGAGGATGAATCGTTGGATGAAGTGATGAGGAAAAGGGGCATGGTGATGACAGGAATGGGAACGTACATGATAAATAACAGCAGTGACTATGGGAGGTATGAGATCCAGGATACAGCCTACAATGATTAGTCGTTTAGCCATCACCAATTACCATAATGTGTTTCATGCTCGTCAGAAGATCGGTGTAACAGATGCGCGTGTTAGACTCGGCCTAAAAAATTCCTGTCAAAAATATTTTGCGAAAAACGCACACGTCTGACTAAAGGGCAAAGTGCAACATGTTCGAGAGTTTCTGAACTAGAGAAAGAAGTTCAGTGTGGTAGGAAAACCAAACAAAATGATGGATGCTTGTGAAAAACAAAGTTTAAAGAGCAGTGCATCGTCTCTAACTATAAACACACCCGTGGCACAAGCTTCTTCATCTTCACCCATATATATTACCAATAATATCCAAATGTCACAGTCAACAATTCTTTTTTTTAAGTGTAACGAACACTGTTAAAGGAATGCCACAAAATGTACATAACCACGATCCTGGGGAACACCAGATTTCCTCTTTCCGAGATATGGACGATAATGGTATTAATGAACACTTTGAAATTTACTACATCCACACCAAGAAGATGAAGAAATAGCTGCAAAATATGTGCAAAAAAGGCCGCGAATGTCTGGGAAATCACTTTCTCTTGGGCAAACTTTCCCTCTTACTAAAGTGTTACCAAATGATGCACACACAGCTCTCATGTCTATTTAGCCTGAGATGGTTGAAAGATGATGTTTTCTGTTTGGTCCATGTCCACTTTTTGAAAGCGAGCACAAAAGGATAAATTATCAGGAAGACGTGTGATTTTGGACAGTAAGGAGGTGATGTCAGGTACAGATAGGTAGATACGCGTGTCATCGGCGTACTGATGAGATTGCAAACCATGCCATTACATCAGCTGGCCCAGACCAAAGGTGTAGATGGAGAAGAGTAGGGGTCCTAGAACTGTGCCTTGGGGAACATCAAAAGACTGGGGTTGAGGTGAGGAGGTGGTGTGGGAGAGGTAGACACTGAATGTCCCCGTAACAGCCTGGTTGTTTTTAAAGACTCTGCCGATAGCCCCAAAAAGGCCATTTGCACTACCGGCCATGCCGGCATCAGCAGGGGTAGCAAAACTCCCATCCTAACCACCACAAGCATGATCAGGCACATGGCAGGAAAGCACCCAACTTGTGGGTTGAACACAAGGCTCCATGAACAATGTGTGCGGGTGATGCCACTGCTTCTTCCGATGTTGTGCATGCAAGCCAATCACCTGTCCATGCTGCATACAAATATGCCTCATGCCCTGCATCTGCAGTTGCACACAGACTCAACTAACACCATCAACAAGCACGTCCACGTCCTTGTCCCTGTGCACCGTTCAGTTGTCCATACCTCAGTCCTTGGAACGCAAGTGGAAATACGCAGGCAACGCCACAGTACTAAATTCACACATTTCTCGTCTGCAGGCGCTCAAAATGTTGCATTTTAGGCCCCTGTGAGGCCTAAGCTTTCAGCAACCTGATGGCGGTGACCATCACAAGGTACTCGCTACCCAGCCACCACAATTTTGCCCGGTCTGCCGTCACGACATTCCACAAGCAATGCCATGTCCAACAACATTACCCGGGCCCTCAACAATGCTGTTACAGGGAAAGTGCACCTAACCAAGGACACGTGGACAAGTGCTTGTGGGCAGGGATGGTAAATCTCGCTGACTGCACGCTGGGTTAGCGTAGAGGAAGCCATGACCCAGTTGGACATTGGGAGACCATGTTACAGATGTATGGAGACAGGTTGTGGAAGGCTTTGCATGTCATAGTTAGGGCTTTGATTTTGAACTGTAGCCTCTGAGCAATTGGAAGTCAGTGAAAGGCCTAGCAGAGAGGAGAGGCAGGGGAATAACTGAGGGACAATTGGATTACTCGGGCATCAGACTTTAGGATAGATTGGAGTGGTGCAAGAGTACTAAAGGGGAGGACAGACAGTAGAAGGTTGCAATAGTGGAGGAGCAGATCCGGAGGGCGTGCACAAACATTTTTGTAGTTTCTTGGAATGTACGGATCCTAGAATTGTTATTGAGTTGTAGTGGGCAGGAGGAGGCAAGGGCTTGGATATGTATATTGAAAGAGAGGGCAGAGTCGAGGATCACCCCGAGGCCACGAACATGAGGGACTTTTTGTGCCGGTGTGGCATCCCGGCATTACACAGGCACGTGTCCCAAAACATTACCCGTGCCCTCCAAGATACTGTTATTGGCAAAGTCAACCTAACCACAAACACGTGGACAAGTGGTTGTAGTCAGGGATGTGGTCAGCACACTGGGTTAGCATAGTGGAAGCTGGGACCCAGTCCAACATTGGGATGGTGCACGTCCGACCAACCACAAGTATTGTGGGCCCTTAGTCAATCTGGGTTGCCCCCACAGTCTTCAGCTACTCCACCTCCTCCTCTTCAGCCTCCATTTCCGCAAGTAGCACATCAGTCACAAGCTAGAAGCACTGCAACATTGCCTCAGCCAAGCGGCAACAGGCTGTGCTGAAGCTAATATGCTTAGGTGATAACCTGCACAATGATAAAGATTTGTGGACACTGGACAGCTCTGAAAGAGCAGGCCGATCTGTGGCTGACACCGCTGAACCTACAGCCAGCCATGGTCATGTGGGACAATGGCTGGAACCTGGTGTCTGCTCTGTGTCGAGGCGAGCTCACACAGGTGCCATGCATGGCTCATGTGCTTAATCTCATTGTTCAACATTTTATGAAAAGCGACGCGGAGGTGCCAGATCTGCTAGGAAAAGTACGAGGCTCTGCGTACACATTTTATAAAGTCAGCTAGAGCTTCAACCTCCTTTGACATGCTTCTGCAGCACTTGCATCTTATGTCTCACCAACTGTTGTGTTATGTCCTCCCCATGCATTGGAACTCTACACTGCATATTTTGGAAAGGATTTGTGAGCGGAAGAGGGCAGTTGTTGACTACCAGCATCAATAAGGCCGTCGGTGTTCAGTTCTGAATTCACACATAAGATCTCATGAGTGGACATGGATGTCAGGCATATGTACCATCCTACAAATCTTTGAGGAATTCACCAAGATGGTGAGCGGCAATGATGCCATAATTAACATCTCCATCCTGCTGTTTCGCTGCGTTTTAAAATTAATATTTATAGTTATTTATATAGCGTAAACATATTTACAGTTTCAAACACAACAATCCTAAGTAACAACAATAACAATAATACAACAGAAATAAAACTACCCTGCTCGTGACAGCTTAGAATCTACACTAACTTATAAAGATAACAATAATTAAAACGAAAAAAAAAGGGTGACAACTTAAAATTTACAATGAGGTGAGGGAAATAAAAACTACAGGGGAATGTATTTACAATGATGTATTTACGATGATATTACTGACGTTTGTCAAAAGTAGTGGAGGCCTGAGGACAAGGAGGAGGTGGAGACCATGGTCAACTGTGCTTTTGGTGAGGACACGGAAGTGGAGCGCCCCCAGATGCAGGGCCGTGGGGTACTCGGTTGTCACGGTGGCTGGATCAGGTCCGTGACCCTGCTAAAGGGCGTCCAATAAAAGGGGTGATGAAAGTTGTCAAGGGTTCATGACGCCACCTGTGGTATTCGGTCAGGGTGACCGACGCTGCTTAGGGGTCCGCTGGGGTGATGGAATGGCAGCTAGATGGTATACCTTCCCACAGGTGAAGTATGTCCCCAGGGCTTCCCAGTAGTGTAGGTGGCGATGATGTGAGGCGCAGTTAATAACGAGGACACAGGGTTGCAGTCTCTTTACCTTTTTACTGAAGACTTTGGGATCCGCAATCCAGAGGACTGCTAACAGGGCTGACTGAGTCCGGCCGGTCCAAAGGCACATCCAGAGTTCCCTTTGCAGGTGGAAATCAGTGCCTACCAACTAGCGCCTGTGTGTTGTAGTCCTTCCCTGCTGAGCATTCGGGATAGTCCTCACAACTTTCGTATTCGTTCTTTCCCTTTCTCTCTGTCCCCCAAGTTTATCTGGATAGGACGCACCCGTTTGACGGGAAGGCTCGGAGCTATTCTGGGACCCTAGAGACGCCCCTCTCCACGTTTGCCCCCTATGTCTACTTAGGTGATGTAAGGTAGACAGCCAACCTAAAATCAACTGTCCTGCCGTTGTTTGAAGTAATGCTTGAAGTCTGTTACTTCCTCGGCGTTCCGGCCACCGGCTACGCGCCTCAGTAGGATGTTGCCAATCTCGGCGGAACGACTCCTACTAGTTATCTCCTTGTGCTGCAATTTCATTTCTCACTTCTCCACAATATTCTTCGCTTCGTGTCCTTCCTTAGGATGCCGCCGCAAGGTAGTGCAGGCACGACTCCATAACGTTCTGTCCTTTCTGCTAGGCACCTGCCAGGAACCCACCCCTGACAGGTCCTCCCTGGAGCTCTCCCAGGCTGCGTTCTGACCTAACTTCCTATCCAACCCCCAGTTTTACCAAAATGTGAGGAGTGGCCTAATACATAGTGCCTTTTGCTCCCCCTGGTGGCCGGAGTGTGAAGTGTAATGTGTGACTGTAATACCTGGTCAGGTGAACTCCTTTAGTGCAATCAGACATAACATCACTCCCCTTAGTGGCAGAGCGACATTACTGCAACGACCAGGACTCTGGGGCGCTGCAGAAGTATCTACTGTTTGCAGTCTATGACGCATGGCTGAGTTTAGGTTATGCTGCCTTTCCCATCATCCTTGCGTTCTCCAAATTTTGGGTGACAGCCAATACTGTTTGGAGTTGTTGATACTTCAAGACCCACGCTACAAGGAGAACTTTATATCTCTTATTCCAGAGGCAGACAGGTGTACTACAAGGCTGTAAGACCCTAGGGCCCTTCTTGATGAATTATTTTAAAAAATTCCATCAGAGAACGCTGGCAGAAGAGGTCACAGTTCGTTGGCCAAGTAAGGCTTCTTTCACACTTCCGTTTTTACAATCTGCACAGGATCCGTCAAAATGTTGAAATGACGGATCCTGTGCAGATTGTAAAAAACGGGTGCACTGGGCCCGTTTTTCAGGCGGACCCGTCGAGGCTATGTGCCCCTGTTGTGTATGCGTCTTCGAAGCGGTTTTCCACATCAAAACCAGGTTAAAAATGTTTTAAAAAATAAAAAAAAATCGCAATATTCTTACCTTCCGGCGTCCCGCGCAGCGTTACCGATGCTCGTGATGCTCCCGGAAGCCAGCATTCCCAGTAATGCCTTGCGTGCAATGACCTCTCATGACTTAGCGGTCTCGCGAGACCGCAACGTCATCGGGTCATTTCGCAATGCATTACTGGGAACGCTAGCTGCCGGGAGCATTGGTAACACTGTGCGGGATGCCGGAAGGTAAGAATATTGCGATTTTTTAAATATTTTTTTTATTTTTAACATTATATCTTGTTACTATTGATGTTGCATAGGCATGCTCAGTTTCAAAAGACGGAACCCGTCGCCGGAATCCTGCTTTTGACAGTGAGTGACGGATCCTGCGCCCGTAGGCTTCCATTATAGCCAACGACGGGCAGTGCAGGACCCATCACTGAGCGATTTTCTGATGTGCAGAAAAAACGTTCCTCTGAAAGTCTTTTCCGCCCAACAGACAGCGATTTTCCGACGGATCCAGTGCATGACGGATGAAACGGATGGCCATCCGTCACAATCCGTCGCTAATAAAAGTCTATTGGAAAAAACAGGATCCAGCAGAAAAATTTGTTGGATCCTGTTTTTTCAAAAATCAACGGATTTCGACAGGAGTTAAAAGACGGAAGTGTGAAAGAGGCCTAAGGAGTACAGGTGAGAGAGAAACAACTCCAATCCAGCAGAGGCAGTGGAACACAGGCAAAGTTCAGGGACAGTTTTCTCAGACCCTCCCATCGCCCTGGCCCTAAGGCATGGTGGACTCTCACAAGGAGTGCAAAGTTTGAGAAAATGCAGAGGGAGTACCTTGCTGACCGTACCAATGTCCTCTGTGCCCTTTAATTATTGTTTAGCAAAGCTGAACACAGAAAATGAACTGTCTCTCTCTACTGCGCACATGCGCTGTACTCACATTCATGGAGCGCACGGTGCCTCACTCTCTGGCGGTCATTTGGCACATGTCTCCTCACTTTATGGCAGTACCGCTTTTATTGGCGGCAGAAAATGCCTTCATAATACAGAGTACAGCAAGGCCCAAGCGTTCACACTCTGCTCCTCAGACTTTCTATGTGTGCAGTGACTGCCTGTAGGCCGGAAATGAGGATGGTGTTAGTAGTAGTTGGAGTATTTAACACAGTCATGAAGCAGCCATAACAACTTGAAAGAGAAGTATTTTTAACGAGATACCACACTGTTCGATATGTGGCCTGCATTTTTTACTTTTTTAAACTAAAATAGTATACCGAACTAGGGTAACAGACAGCAAATACTGTGTAAAAGAGGCCTAAAATGTGCTAACTTGGAGCATGCACATATATGAGTCCTGTCACGGAAATAACACACTGCCAAAATAGGTGGGTTTTTTATAAATGCAAAATAGTGCTGTATATAATTAGAATATCAGACAGCAAAAAAAGTGGTCTACCAGCCCCAAAAATGCGCTAACTTGGAGCACGCAGATATATCAGGGCTGACACGGAAATATCACACTGGCAAATCTGTGGCCTTTAAATTTTTTTTAATGCAAAATAGCGCTGTATAGAATTTGCGTATCACACAGCCAAAAAACAAGTACACCGGCCTCCAATGCCCAAACTTGGAGCACAGAGATAAATGACAGCTGTAACAGAAATACCACATGGGCAAATCTGTGGCCTTTCAAATGTTTTTAATGCGAAATAGCGCTGTATAGAATTTGAGTTAAGTAAATAAGGCAGCACACTGCAGCGCTAGAACATACAAACTTGAAAAACGAAATTTGAACTGCATTACTGCACTAGAAATATGAAAAATGAGAGCTTTTAGCACATAAAAATGGCCAATTTTATGTGTACCTGGTAGCCCCTTTACGGCATCTCTCTTATACCAGGTCGTACACTTGCCTTACCTCGCTGAGAATAAACGTCTCCATCTGAATGGGTACATGTGAAACCTCTTCCTAGAGCAAAATTCTCTCTCTCTGTGGAGGGGTATCGGACCTGCTGTAATTAAAACACCTGTGGCTAGGAGGCGGAGTGCACGATCAGAAAGCTAGAGAATACATTTCAAAAACCTGACTGGCACATCCAAACATAGACTCAGTGTGAACAGGTGCTGAACCTAGAGTCGCCAACTCGTATATAGTTAAGTAAATAAGGCAGCACACTGCAGCGTAAGAACATACAAACTTGAAAAACGAAATTTGAACTGCATTACTGCACTAGAAATATGAAAAATGAGAGCTTTTAGCGCATAAAAATGGCCAATTTTATGTGTACCTGGTAGCCCCATTATGGCATCACTCTTATACCAGGTCCTACACTTTTACTACCAAGTTGCGGACTTACATACCACTGCCGCATGAAGAGATCCATACATTTGTATTAAAATCAAGTTATACTTTATTAACATTCATTTAAAATTATCCACAGAAAAATGAAACATAAATAAACAAAAAGTGTCCAACGGAATGGAACAGAATGGAGCTCTAATTATATATATTGTATATCCTAATGTTAATAGTCAGCCTACTTAGCTGTCACAGTCCCATAGGGGTTGAAATGCAGTGCATAGAATCAACTAATGGAAATCCTGATGGTGAAAATTCACCTGCCCTGGTTAATCGTGCATTATAAACAGCCTATGTCAATGCAAATAGCCTATATAGCAACATTATTCCCAGACCATAATAGTCCTACATACAGATCGCTAACATGTAGAGAATCTTATATGGCACTTACTCAGGACACCGATATCCCCAGGAGACCGTGATAGGAAATCAGAGCCCACCGAACCCTCCAGGTGCGCCCCGACGCGCGTTTCGCCCACAAGCTTCTTCCGGCGCGGAAGAAGCTTGTGGGCGAAACGCGCGTCGGGGCGCACCTGGAGGGTTCGGTGGGCTCTGATTTCCTATCACGGTCTCCTGGGGATATCGGTGTCCTGAGTAAGTGCCATATAAGATTCTCTACATGTTAGCGATCTGTATGTAGGACTATTATGGTCTGGGAATAATGTTGCTATATAGGCTATTTGCATTGACATAGGCTGTTTATAATGCACGATTAACCAGGGCAGGTGAATTTTCACCATCAGGATTTCCATTAGTTGATTCTATGCACTGCATTTCAACCCCTATGGGACTGTGACAGCTAAGTAGGCTGACTATTAACATTAGGATATACAATATATATAATTAGAGCTCCATTCTGTTCCATTCCGTTGGACACTTTTTGTTTATTTATGTTTCATTTTTCTGTGGATAATTTTAAATGAATGTTAATAAAGTATAACTTGATTTTAATACAAATGTATGGATCTCTTCATGCGGCAGTGGTATGTAAGTCCGCAACTTGGTAGTAATAGTCTTGGAAGTGCCATAAATTATTGATTGAAGTGGACTATTGTGATAGTGCAGGTCCTACACTTGCCTTACCATCAGATGGAGACGTTTATTCTCAGCGAGGTAAGGCAAGTGTAGGACCTGGTATAAGAGAGATGCCATAAAGGGGCTACCAGGTACACATAAAATTGGCCATTTTTATGCGCTAAAAGCTCTCATTTTTCATATTTCTAGTGCAGTAATGCAGTTCAAATTTCGTTTTTCAAGTTTGTATGTTCTAGCGCTGAAGTGTGCTGCCTTATTTACTTAACTATATACGAGTTGGCGACTCTAGGTTCAGCACCTGTTCACACTGAGTCTATGTTTGGATGTGCCAGTCAGGTTTTTGAAATATGTTCTCTAGCCTTCTGATCGTGCACTCTGCCTCCTAGCCACAGGTGTTTTAATTACAGCAGGTCCCATACCCCTCCACAGAGAGAGAGAATTTTGGTCTAGGAAGAGGTTTCACATGTACCCATTCAGATGGAGACGTTTATTCTCAGCGAGGTAAGGCAAGTGTAGGACCTGGTATAAGAGAGATGCCGTAAAGGGGCTACCAGGTACACATAAAATTGGCCATTTTTATGCGCTAAAAGCTCTCATTTTTCATATTTCTAGTGCAGTAATGCAGTTCAAATTTCGTTTTTCAAGTTTGTATGTTCTAGCGCTGCAGTGTGCTGCCTTATTTACTTAACTATATATGAGTTGGCGACTCTAGGTTCAGCACCTGTTCACACTGAGTCTATGTTTGGATGTGCCGGTCAGGTTTTTGAAATGTATTCTCTAGCCTTCTGATCGTGCACTCCGCCTCCTAGCCACAGGTGTTTTATTTACAGCAGGTCCGATACCCCTCCACAGAGAGAGATAATTTTGGTCTAGGAAGAGGTTTCACATGTACCCATTCAGATGGAGACGTTTATTCTCAGCGAGGTAAGGCAAGTGTAGGACCTGGTATAAGAGAGATGCCGTAAAGGGGCTACCAGGTACACATAAAATTGGCCATTTTTATGCGCTAAAAGCTCTTGTCTTTCATATTTCTAGTGCAGTAATGCAGTTCAAATTTCGTTTTTCAAGTTTGTATGTTCTAGCGCTGCAGTGTGCTACCTTATTTACTTAACTATATATGAGTTGGCGACTCTAGGTTCAGCACCTGTTCATACTGAGTCTATGTTTGGATGTGCCGGTCAGGTTTTTCAAATGTATTCTCAAGCCTTCTGATCGTGCACTCCGCCTCCTAGCCACAGGTGTTTTAATTACAGCAGGTCCGATACCCCTCCACAGAGAAAGAGAATTTTGGTCTAGGAAGAGGTTTCACATGTACCCATTCAGATGGAGACGTTTATTCTCAGCGAGGTAAGGCAAGTGTAGGACCTGGTATAAGAGAGATGCCGTAAAGGGGCTACCAGGTACACATAAAATTCGCCATTTTTATGCGCTAAAAGCTCTCATTTTTCATATTTCTAGTGCAGCAATGCAGCTCAAATTTTGTTTTTCAAGTTTGTATGTTCTAGCGCTGCAGTGTGCTGCCTTATTTACTTAACTATATACGAGTTGGCGACTCTAGGTTCAGCACCTGTTCACACTGAGTCTATGTTTGGATGTACCGGTCAGGTTTTTGAAATGTATAGAATTTGAGTATCACAAAGACACAAAATAAGTACACCGGCCTCCAATGACCAAACTTGGAGCACGCAGATATATGAGGCCTTTCCTGTGAATTTAAAACAACAACAAAAAAGGGGCACAAGGGTAGCACACACAACTATGCTACGTATGCCTGACAAACTATAACTTTTAAACAGGCCTCAGTCTGACAGAACAGACTGTATATTTTTTTTTTTTGGGGGGGGGGGATTTTTGGAAACAAAAAAATAGGTATTTAGACAGTAAATAAGCTGCAGCAGCAGGCAGTTATGGAGCTTTGGGAGAGATGCAGTAGGAGGAAAGGACGCACATACAGTGCCTATAGGCCTTGCACTGATGTGGATATGCTGTCCCCTGCCTACCTAGTGCTGTAATATCGGGACCCACGAATTAGCCCTAAAAAGGACTGCTGCTTTCTCAGGAGTTGTGGATGTAAGAGTTGCAGACCTACAATACCTCTAAAAACCACGATTCTGACCCTATCTCGGCAGCAGCTCTCCCTACTCTCTCTGAAGCAGGAACAGAATGCGGCGAGCAGGGCGGCGCCAGGTCTCTTATACTCGTGAAGATGCTGTGCGGCCAATCACTGCACGACCACAACCAAGATGGCTGTGGCATTTCATGGCCTGGCAAACAATCACTGCACCGTGATTGGGTCTATAAAGTCCGCCAAAAACGCTGGGTGAAGACACCAGTTACTGCCGAATAATTCCGGAAATTCTCTCTGCTTGCCGAGTACACTGAGCATAGTGATACTCGGGCGAGTAACGAGTAGTGGCGAGCACCTTTGCTCATCACTAATTATCACGCCCCATTGCTTTCTATTGTTCTCATCCTATACATGTGCTTTAAGTATAGTCTGCAAGAAGTTTTGAGCATTGAGGTGATATAAAGTAAACCAGAGTTCATCTAAACCTTACATGAGTTCTACTGTGGCCCTAGAAAAATGGTGACTGTCTTGCCTAGTGAATGATGTTTGGTGTCTGCATTCACTCTTCTGCTGCCTCTGCGTTAAGTGTTTATTATCACTATTGTTCACAATAATCTTCTCTGGTCTCCAATTTACTGGCTGCCCCAATCGTCGATAATAACATGGTTCATATCTGCAATCATTTATCTTCCTGTACAACACATTCAAGTCCTGCTTGCTAGTCTGATTCTCAGCAGTCTGCATCACTCATGGAAGCTTTGCTTGACAAGTGGTGCAAGAATAGGAAAGGGAAAAAAGCATTTACTTCTGTTAAAAGAAAAAAAAAGATTTTTCCTTCACCCCAGAATGCTGGCTAGCTACCTCTCCATCGCCAGAGACTTAACATTCCTTGGAGTCCCCAATTTCGACAGGTAAGTGTAGAAGTGTAGCTAGGCAAAAATTTACTTAGAATAAAAAGTCAGTTTGATTCAGTAAAGATTCAGTTTGCTGCCCTATGGATGTATCTAATTACTCAGACCCTGTCTAAATGGTCTTCTTATAAGGCTATGGTCACACTATCAGTATTTGGTCAGCATTTTACATCAGTATTTTTAAACCAAAACCAGGAGTGGGTGATAAATACAGAAGTGGTGCATATGGTTCTATTATACTTTTCCTCTGATTGTATCTCTCCTGTTTTGGCTACAAATACTGATGTAAAATACTGACCAAATACTGATAGTGTAACCGTAGCCTAACATCCATGTACTCACATTGCTCGACTCATCTATAGGCCACATTCACATGTTCACTTTTTGGTCAGTATTGTAGCTCAGTATTTATAAGCCAAAACCAGGGGCCGAACAATCAGAGGAAAAGTGTAATAGAAACATGTCATCACTTCTGCATTTATCACCCACTCCTGGTTTCAGCTTACAAATACTATTGAAAAATACTGACCAAATACTGCTAGTGTGAACGTGGCCTTAGGGTAAGTTCACATAACCATTTTCTCTCTATGCCCAAGTTCAGTATTAGGTCTATATTTTACATCAGTATTTTTAAGTTCACAGTAAATCAAGATTTGTTTAGGAGTAACACTTAATAAAGCCAAATCACAGAAAAACCCCTACATTAAAAAATACACTTTATGAATGATTATTTTTTAAAAACCTGGTGCACAAAACCATCACCAAAGAAAAACACTTAAATAAAAGTTTTTGATAGATATAGGCCCTAGGAGGTGCCTGGCCCTATGGTCTAATGCTCACTGGCTCACTACTTACCAGCGGATGTTGGCACCCTACAATCTGCGCTGTGGCGCCCCCACTCCCGTCGGCTGTCCCTCCTAGTCTCACAATCCCTATGGGATAGCGGGTAGAAACCGAAAAAGAGATAGATTTCTAATGTAAACAAAATTCCTTCAATAGGGATTACTGTGGGTCCGGGAGGGTAAATATTGATCCTCCATAGGCCATCCGTTTTTTACAGATACCTTGCCATTCTGTGGCATAGAACACTGTAAATGGTCATGTAAATGATTGTAGAAAAATAGTAGCAGAGAAAAAACACATTACATACGCATTTCATACGGATGTCATACGGATGCTATGTGAGAAAAATCGCATTGTACTCACATGACACTCGCATGGGACTCGTCCATTTTTTTTGGTCCAGATTATGGACCCGTTTTTTTTCTCGCAAATGGGTATGAGCCCTAAGTGTTAAAAACTTAGTTTTAGTTAAAATTGGAAATTTGTCCAATTTTTCCCTTGGAAATGGGCACAGTCTCATAGAATATCATGGGTACGAGTGCTATCCGTGAAATCCACAGACAGAATTTTCTCAGATGACTGCTGTCGTGTGTTCGAACCCATAGGCTCATAGGGATACGAAGCCCAAAGCTAGGCCATTATACAGTACTAGATGGTAGCCCAATTCTAATGCATCGGGTATTCTAGAATATGTATGCGTAGTGTGTAACAGCCCACGTTGTGTATAGCACAGCCCACGTTGTGTATAGCACAGCCCACGTAGTATATAGCACAGCCACGTAGTATATTGCACAGCCCACGTAGTATATTGCACAGCCCACGCAGTACATTGCGCAGCCCACGCATTACATTGCGCAGCCCACGCAGTACATTGCCCAGCCCACATAGTATATTGCACAGCCCACGTAGTACATTGCACAGCCCACGCAGTACATTGCACAGCCCACTTAGTATATTGCACAGCCCACATAGTACATTGCGCAGCCACGTGGCATATTGCCCAGCCACATAGTACATTGCGCAGCCCATGTAATATATTGAGCAGCCCACGGAGTATATTGTGCAGCCCACGGAGTATATTGCAGAGCCCATGGAGTATATTGCGCAGCCCATGGAGTATATTGCGCAATCCACGGAGTTTATTGTGCAGCCCACGGAGTATATTGCGCAGCCCACGTAGTATATTGCACAGCCAGGTAGTATATTGCACAACCACGTAGTATTTTGCCCAACTACGTAGTATATTGCCCAGTGACGTAGTATATTGCCCAGCCATGTAGTATATAGCAATGTGGGCATCATATCCCTGTTTAAAAAAGAATTAAAATAAAAAATAGTTATATACTCACCTTCCATTGGCCCCTGGATCCAGGAAGCATTTACCGACGCTCCTCGTGCGCTCCGGTCTCAAGAGTGCATTGCGGTCTCGCAAGATGATGACGTAGCGGTCTCGCTATATACTATGTGGCTGCTATATACATACATATTGTAGAATACTCCATGCGTTAATACAGGCCATGCACTATATAACAGTGGCCACGCAGTATATAACACAGCCACGTACTATATAACACAGCCCACGCAGTATATAGCAGCTTTGCAGTATATAACGCAGGCAACGTAGTATATAACACAGGCCACGCAGTATATAACACTGGCCATGTAATATATAGCACAGCCCACGCAGTATATAGCAGCCACGTAGTATATAACACTGCCCACGCAGTATATAGCAGCCACGTAGTATATAACACTGCCCACGCAGTATGTAACAGTGGCCACGTAATATATAGCACAGCCCACGCAGTATATAGCACAGCCCATGGAGTATGTCACACAGCCCACATAGTATATAACACTGCCTATGTAGTATATAGCAGCCACGTGGTATCTAACACAGCCCACGTAGTATACAGCAGTGTGGGCACCATATCCCTGTTACAAAAATAATTAAAATAAAAAATAGTTATATACTCACCCCTGGGATCCAGCGAAGCTCCGGCGATACACGCACGGCTGCCGCCATCTTCCATTCCCGGCGATGCATTGCGAAATTACCCAGATGACTTAGCGGTCTCGCGAGACTGCTAAGTCTTCTGGGTAATTTTGCAATGCATCGCCGGAAACAGAAGATGGCGGCCGGCGCGAGCGGCTCGGCGGACTACGGAGGGTGAGAATAGCAGGTTTTTTGTTTTTTTATTATTTTTAACATTACATTTTTTTACTATTGATGCAGCATAGGCAGCATCAACAGTAAAAAGTTGGGGACACACAGGGTTAATAGCAGAGGTTACAGAGTGCGTTACTGCCGGCATTAACCCTGTGTGAGCGGTGACCGGAGGGGAGTATGCGGGCGTCGGGCACTGACTGCGGGGAGTAAGGAGCAGCCATTTTCTTCCGGACTGTGCCCATCGCTGATTGGTCGTGGCTGTTTTGCCGCGACCAATTAGCGACTTGGATTTCCATGACAGACAGAGGCCGCAACCAATGAATATCCGTGACAGAAAGACAGACAGACGGAAGTGACCCTTAGACAATTATATAGTAGATAATTAGACCATCGTATTGATTGTGCTTGTCTCTCTGACTATGGCTGCCGTCACACTAGCAGTATTTGGTCAGTATTTTACCTCAGTATTTGTAAGCCAAAACCAGGAGTGGAACAATTAGAGGAAAAGTATAATAGAAACATATGCACCACTTCTGCATTTATCACCCACTCCTAGTTTTGGCTTGCAAATACTGATGTAAAATAGTGACCAAATACTGCTAGTGTGATGGCAGCCATAAATCAGATGAAAGCTGAGGTTCACATAATTGGACTCATACCATATAGGATTATTTTACTGGTAATTATTAATTGATTTTCCCACTTTCAAAGTTAATTTTAATCAATAGATCTTTAAGTAATAATATTTTCCACAATTGGATGTGTTTTACCCCTCACTGCCATTGTACGGGATAGTACGCCCAATGGCAGTACCCTCGCTTTGATGTTGGCTCCGGAAGTGAGGAAGGGGTTAAATCATTTTACACCCAGGAGCTCTGCTAATGCAGCTGTGCTCCTGACTGTAAAACTTGGTGAATGAATGGAATGCAGGGGAATGTACTGTAGTTACCTCGAGTTGCGGTGATGCGCCCTCTGCTGGATGTCCTCATATGAACTCGAGCCTGGGAACTTTTCAGAATATTTTCCCACACTCGAGTTCATATGAGGACATCCAGCAGAGGGTGCATCACCGTGACTCGAGGTAACTACAGGTCATTCCCCTGCATTCCATTCATTCCCCAGGTTTTTACAGCCACGAGCACAGCTGCATTAGCAGAGCTCCTGGGTGTAAAATTATTTAACCCCTTCAGATGGATTTACAGCGTGGGACAAGACTGAACGATGGAAGGTATGGAATATTGTTATTTGTTTTTTTAACTTTGTTCCAGGCGACAAGGGTCATCAGGTGGATTAAGAGTATAATAAAATATTAAAACACCCTGTGTCTTTATTTCATTAAAATACTTTGTAATAATGTGTGTGTGTTTTATTAACCATTTCGTACTATTGGATTAATAATGGATAGGAGTCATAATTGACGCCTCTTCGTCATTAATCTGGCTTAATGTCACCTTACAATAGCAAGGTGACATTAACCCTTCATTACCCCATATCCCACTGCTACACAGAAGTGGGAAGAGAGAGGCTTAGTGCCAGAATAGGCGCATCTTCCCAATGTGTCTTTTCTGGGGTGGCTGGGGGCAGATGTTTTTAGCCGGGGGGGGGGCAATAACCATGGACCCTCTCCGGGCTATTAATATCTGCCCTCAGTCACTGGCTTTCCCACTCTGGCGGAGAAAATTGCTCGGGAGCCCACGCCAATTTTTTCCGCGATTTAACCCTTTAATTTAATAGCTAGAGCCCCCAAATTTTACACCTAGACACTTCTTGCATTACTAAAGAGGAATATGTAATAAAAGAAGGGATATGTGATGGTTTACTGTAAGTAAACCATGTATCATATCATGTCGGGTTTGAGAAGGAGATAGGAAAAGCCAGCAATTGAATTATCTAGCGCTGTATGAAATATTAATATATATACAGTGGGGCAAAAAAGTATTTAATCAGTCAGCAATAGTGCAAGTTCCACCACTTAAAAAGATGAGAGGCGTCTGTAATTTACATCATAGGTAGACCTCAACTATGGGAGACAAACTGAGAAAAAAAAATCCAGAAAATCACATTGTCTGTTTTTTTATCATTTTTTTTTGCATATTATGGTGGAAAATAAGTATTTGGTCAGAAACAAACAATCAAGATTTCTGGCTCTCACAGACCTGTAACTTCTTCTTTAAGAGTCTCCTCTTTCCTCCACTCATTACCTGTAGTAATTACATAGTAACATAGTAACATAGTTAGTAAGGCCGAAAAAAGACATTTGTCCATCCAGTTCAGCCTATATTCCATTATAATAAATCCCCATTGCACCTGTTTAAACTTGTTATCAGTATAAAAAGACACCTGTGCACACCCTCAAGCAGTCTGACTCCAAACTCCACTATGGTGAAGACCAAAGAGCTATCAAAGGACACCAGAAACAAAATTGTAGCCCTGCACCAGGCTGGGAAGACTGAATCTGCAATAGCCAACCAGCTTGGAGTGAAGAAATCAACAGTGGGAGCAATAATTAGAAAATGGAAGACATACAAGACCACTGATAATCTCCCTCGATCTGGGGCTCCACGCAAAATCCCACCCCGTGGGGTCAGAATGATCACAAGAACGGTGAGCAAAAATCCCAGAACCACGCGGGGGGACCTAGTGAATGAACTGCAGAGAGCTGGGACCAATGTAACAAGGCCTACCATAAGTAACACACTACGCCACCATGAACTCAGATCCTGCAGTGCCAGACGTGTCCCACTGCTTAAGCCAGTACATGTCCGGGCCCGTCTGAAGTTTGCTAGAGAGCATTTGGATGATCTAGAGGAGTTTTGGGAGAATGTCCTATGGTCTGATGAAACCAAACTGGAACTGTTTGGTAGAAACACAACTTGTCGTGTTTGGAGGAAAAAGAATACTGAGTTGCATTCATCAAACACCATACCTACTGTAAAGCATGGTGGTGGAAACATCATGCTTTGGGGCTGTTTCTCTGCAAAGGGGCCAGGACGACTGATCCGGGTACATGAAAGAATGAATGGGGCCATGTATCGTGAGATTTTGAGTGCAAACCTCCTTCCATCAGCAAGGGCATTGAAGATGAAACATGGCTGGGTCTTTCAACATGACAATGATCCAAAGCACACCGCCAGGGCAACGAAGGAGTGGCTTCGTAAAAATCATTTCAAGGTCCTGGAGTGGCCTAGCCAGTCTCCAGATCTCAACCCTATAGAAAACCTTTGGAGGGAGTTGAAAGTCCGTGTTGCCAAGCGAAAAGCCAAAAACATCACTGCTCTAGAGGAGATCTGCATGGAAGAATGGGCCAACAACAGTGTGTGGCAACCTTGTGAAGACTTACAGAAAACGTTTGACCTCTGTCATTGCCAACAAAGGATATATTACAAAGTATTGAGATGAAATTTTGTTTCTGACCAAATACTTATTTTCCACCATAATATGCAAATAAAATGTTAAAAAACAGACAATGTGATTTTCTGGATTTTTTTTTCTCAGTTTGTCTCCCATAGTTGAGGTCTACCTATGATGTAAATTACAGACGCCTCTCATCTTTTTAAGTGCTGGAACTTGCACTATTGCTGACTGACTAAATACTTTTTTGCCCCACTGTATATATATGTGTCTCACTGACATATATATATATATATATATATATATATATATATATATATACATATTTATATATATAGCCAGTATATATGTTTTAACAAATATTTGAGACTATGGATCCATTGTATGTCCGTTTTGCAAACCTGCGAGAAAATCTCACAGTACGGATGCCATACGGATTACATACGGAGGTTGACATGCGCAAAATACGCTGACACATCCTGCCTAAGGATGACATACGGATCTCTATTTTGGGAACATTTCTGCGTATTACGGCTGTAAAAAAATGGACCGTATTTTCATACGCTGAGTGTGACGCCAGCCTAATTCTTATTTTACATTGATAGATCAGGCGATACCCAATATGTGAATGTTTGATTTTTTTTATTATTTTATTTAGAATGGTGCGTAAGGGGGGTGATTTGAACCTTTTTTTGTTATTTTTAATATTTTTAAAAACCTTTTTTTTAACTTTTTTTTTTTTGCAGTTGTCTGATCAGCTCTTCTACATACAGGCTATGATCAGATTGCCTGTGTGTAGCAGAAGTGCTCACTTGCTAAGAGCAATCCGGCTATGACAACCATAGAGGTCATGCCAACCCATCAGTGACCCATGATCATGTAATGGGGTTACTGATGTGTGGGATTTTCGACGCGAGTTAAATGCCACTGTCAGAGATTGACAGTGGCATTTAACAGTTTAACATCCGTGGGTGGATCACAATTCCACCCTCGGCTGTTAGAGGCACATGTCAGCTGTTCAAAACAGCTGATATGTGCCGGGAAAAATATGGGCTCAATGTCAGAGCCCACGTCATATAGAGGAATTCCGACGTGTGCGTACTATTACGCCCAAAAGGGTTTAAATCAAGCAGGAAAATGTTGTACATCACGCAACATAATCAGCTGTGATTCTATGATGTACTGTGTGTATCCTCTCTTTTTCTTCCTCCCTTGCCCAGGAGCTGTGGTATGATCAGACCATGTCCCTATACAGTCA
Source organism: Ranitomeya imitator (assembly GCF_032444005.1). Classification (NCBI taxonomy): domain Eukaryota; kingdom Metazoa; phylum Chordata; class Amphibia; order Anura; family Dendrobatidae; genus Ranitomeya; species Ranitomeya imitator. The sequence goes on from NC_091282.1 coordinate 686,680,984, forward strand.
GACACAGCCAGTACATAGCAGGGGCACATTTATAAAATTATCTTAGCACAGGAACATTTTATTTAATTGTTGAACCTATTATTATTCAAAGATTTATTGATTAAGATTAACTTTGTTCATGGGCCAACCCCTTTAAATTGATTTCATTGTAGTATAATGGGTAATTTTTCTCTACTCACCCTTTTTACAGAAGTTAAAGACATCAGCTCCTTTTCATACCATTTTATTATTATTATTATAATGTTTATTATTATTTTTATTTATATAGCACCATTGAATCCATGATGTTTTACATGAGAAAGGGTTACATACAAATTACAGATATCACTTACAGTAAGCAAACTAACAATGACAGACTGATACAGAGGGGACAGCACCCTGCCCTTGCAGACTTACATTCTACAGGATTATGGGGAAGGAGACAGTAGGTTGAGTGGTTGCAGCAGCTCCGGTGTTGGTGAGGTGGTAGCTTCAGTGGTGGTCAGGAAGCAGTGGGGTCAGTGCAGGCTGTAGGCTTTCTTGAAGAGGTGGATTTTCAAGCTCTGTCTAAAGGATCCAAATGGGGTTGATAGTTGGATGTGTTGGGGCACAGAATTCCAGAGGATGGGGGATATTCGTGAGAAGTCTTGGAGGTGATTAGGTGAGAAGCGAATAAGTGTGGAGGAGAGAAGGAGGTCTTGGGAGGAATGGAGGTTACGCGAGGGAAAATATCGGGAGATTAGTTCAGAGATATATGGAAGATACAGGTTATGGATGGCTTTGTAGGTCAGTGTCAGTAGTTTGAACTGGATACGCTGAGGGAATGGGAGCCAGTAAAGAGATCTGCAGAGGGGAGAAGCAGAGGAATAGCGAGGAGAGAGATGAATTAGTCTGGCAGCAGAGTTAAGGATGGACTGGAGAGGTGCAGAGTGTTAGCTGGGAGGCCACAGAAAAGGATGTTGCAGTAGTCGAGGCGGGAGATGATGAGGGCATGCACAAGCATTTTAGTAGATTGAGGGTTTCTGGAAATATTTTTGAGCTGGAGGCGACAGGAGGTGGCGAGAGATTGATGTGCAGTTTGTAGGACAGGGCAGAGTCAAAGGTTACTCCGAGGCAGTGGACTTCCGGTACGGGGGAAAGCGTGATGCCATTTATTGTGAAAGATAGATCAGGCAAGGAAGACCTGTGAGATGGAGGAAAGATGATCAGTTCAGATTTGTCCACATTGAGTTTGGGGAAGCGAGAGGAGAAGAAGGAGGATATGGCTGATAGACACTCCGGGATTCTGGACAGCAGAGGTGACGTCTGGGCCAGAGAGGTAGATCTGAGTGTCCTCAGTGTATAGGTGGTACTGGAATCCATGGGATCATAAAGAAACCGCATTTCTGCAGGCAAAGTAATAAAGAATTCATTATAAGGATTCGTCGATTATCTCGGATGAGTGTTTTCAGTTTTTTTTACGGATACCACTCGTACCTCTGACATTCTATGAGGCTGGGGTATAAGGGCTACTTCCAACAGGTGGCGCTATAGAGTTTAAGTCCTCTTTTTCTCAGAAGAGGCAATTTGCATATTCTATGAGGCTGTGCACATGTCCGATTTTTTTTATTAGGTCTGAGTGGTCCATAGAAAAAAAAATGGAGACATGTACAATTTTAATCCGAGTATCAGATCAAAATCAGCAATGCAAGTCTACGGGTCTGTGAAAAAAAAAAAATATCGGACTGCACTAGGATGACATCCAAGTGTGGTCTGATATTCACAGGCTGGCAGAACGGAGAAGATTGGGAACCCTTATCTTCTCTCCATGTCCGAGAGAAACTGATGCCCCTCGGGTCATAGTCTGATCGTAATAATCGGACAGTTTTTCTCGGATGTGGAGAAATTGGCTGTATGACCTATACCTCAACATGTGTCTTTACAAAGAACAATTACCCCTGATTATTAGGTGCTTACATTGTGTCCGACTTCTGTGAAGATCTGGTTTCCAATGCATCCACTGAGGCAACTTACTGACATTAATATTATGGCAGTAAGTGGCCATTACAGATCAGGCAGAGATGAATGACCAGCAGGTACATTTTGAACCTTGGCTATATCCATATCTTCCTCTATAAAAGTTTACATGTAAATATTTTTTTTACTGATCTTACCCAGACCTATTCCAACTGAGGTTGCAATCACCATAATGTCTTACGAACACTACAGGGAGCCGTTCCATGCTGTATAACACCTGTGATCTGCAGTGATACTGAAACATTAACACATTTCATACTGTTGTAGGATGCTCATTTAACCACTATACATCATTATTTTATATTTTTTATATCCTCCTAACTCATTCGGCTCTGTTTTTGCTAAGTCTCTAACAATATCATGCCTTCATGTGAGAATTTACATGGATAATTATAGAGATCTATGTAATTTGTCTACATGGCAGAGGCACACGTAGTCTCTGTGGCTCCTTGGCTCAAAGGCACGTTCCTCTATATGATACCTCAGATTGCGTGGTATTACAGAGGTGTTCTAATTACTCTCTATGAGCTTGTATATGATTATAATACAGGATTCTTAGGGGAGGAATGGGGTCTGGTGGCTGCCTCCACCTGACATTCCCAGATTTGTAGCAGAGTTGACTATTCTATACAGTTTAGGAGATCTAGGCTTATTTTTACAGAACTATGAAATGTCCAAGAATAAAAAAAAAAAAAAAAAAACAACCTTAAACCTTAATCAAGTTCCTCACATCATGTTCTCATATATTTCATGCAGTTAATAGCCCTCTGTGTCTGTACTGCTACATACTTAGGCAGTTAACTGGTTCATGCAGCTTTACATGAACACCTGAGCCTTACACTATGGCTGGTCCGAATAACTAAAGCAATTGTTACCATCCACCTCTCGTGTCTCCCCTTTTCCCCATAGTTTGTAAGCTTGCGAGCAGGGCCCTCACTCCTCCTGGTATCTGTTTTGAACTGTGATTTTTGTTACGCTGTAAAGTCTATTGTCTGTGCAAGTCCCCTCTATAATTTGTAAAGCGCTGCGGAATATGTTGGTGCTATATAAATAAAATTATTATTATTATTATTATTATTATTAAACATGATCAGAGTTGTGCTCTTCAGCTTTGTTCCGTGATTACATTCGACCAAAACCAAGGCTAATGGCAGCTGATTGGTGAGGGTGCAGAATTGTGAACCAATAGATATTAAAGGGACTCCGTCACCTGAATTTGGAGGGAACAATTTTCAGCTATAGAGGCGGGGTTTTCGGGTGTTTGATTCACCCTTTCCTTACCCGCTGGCTGCATGCTGGCTGCAATATTGGATTGAAGTTCATTCTCTGTCCTCCATAGTACACGCCTGCGCAAGGCAAGATTGAATCAAACACTCGAAAACCCCGCCTCTATGGCTGAAAATTGTTCCCTCCAAATTCAGGTGACAGAGTCCCTTTAAGGACCTAACCTGGTGATTGGTCATCAATACTAGATGCCTGGACAACTCCTTTAAGATTCCCTTACACATTAGTAAAAAAGCTGCTAACTTTGGTGGCACTCACCATCTTATGTGTGGGGCCTTCCAACTCTCTGATAAATGATATTGCTGGCACGCTGATTTCCAAAGTCCCAACCTTTTTGTTCTCTGGGGATACACGTTGCTTCTTTTTTGATCTGTCCCCATTGAAATCACCTACACTCTCCGCAGTCTGTTATACAATGTTGCAGATAGACAAGTATTCACAATGCATTTTGGAAAAGACCACTGCACACAAATTATGTGGGGGTCTGGGGTTACTAAGAAACCAAAAAGTCTGCAACTTTGCAATTGTTTTTTTTTTCCACTAATTCATAGTCAGTGTCATTAATGAGGCACCAATGCTTGTTCTCAATCTGCAATGCTTAAAGCACACCGTTAATTCAATTGTATCTAAATAATTAATCTGCACCTTACATCATGTCATGTATTGATGATAATTCAGAGATATTCCAATTAAAGATGGTGCAAATTGCTTTGTAGGGCCCGTTCCAGCAGCTAATTAATTAATCTGTGGCAGTCAGACTGGAACCAGTGGGGTACCACCAATGGTTGCAGGCTATGCAGCCGCTATAAGGCCTGTGAGTCCCCCCACATTGTACTTTCAATCGTTTCGGCATCCTGGATGCTGATACACTTGAAAACAATGATGGAAAAGGTAGTGTCAGCTGACACCCTCTCTCTCATCATTCCCCCTCTGCATCTGAGCCCAGTGAAGTCACAGCGCAGAGGGCGCAATGACATCATTACAGCGCGCCCTCAGTGCTGAGCAGTGCAGAGGGTCAGAAGATGCTGAGGAGACCAGAGAAGCAGGGGAATGGGAAGAGGTGAGTATTTGATTATTTTTTTCTGTCTGGAGCATTATATGGGGCCTATCATTCTGAATGGAGCATTATATGGGGCCATTATATACTGTATGGAACATTATATGGGGCTATTATATATTGTATGGAGCAATATACAGTAGGGGGTTCCATCATACTGAATGGAGCATTATGTGGGGCCATTATATACTGTATGGAGCATTATATGGGGCTATTATATACTGTATGGAGTAATATGAGGCCCATTATGCTGCATGGATCATTATATAAGGGCCCATTATACAGTATGGAGAAATATATCGGTCCATAAATCTGTATGGAATACTATACGGGACCCATTACACTGTATGGAGAAATATATGTTGCCCGTTATACTGTAGGAAGCACTATGTGGGGCCCATTATACTGCATGGAGCACTATGGGGGGGCCTATTATACTGAATGGAGCAATATATGAGGCCCACTATACTGTATGGAACACTATATGGTGCCCATCATGCTGTATAGAGCACTGTATGGTGCTCATCATACTAAATGGACAATATATGGGGTCCATTATTATACTGTATTCAGCGCTATATCAGCCCATTATACTATATGAAACACCATATTGGGCCTATTATACTGTATGGAGCAATACATGTGGCCCATTATACTGAATGGATCATTATATTGTGCCCAATATACTCTATGGAGCACTAAGTGGGCCTATTATACTGTATGGAGGACAATGTGGTCCCTATAATACTGTATGGAGGACTGTGTGGTGTTCTTAATACTGTATGAAGGACTACTGTATATAGGAAGAAAATGGCTGCAAAGTTATGAGATATGCTCCTCTGTGACTGCCAAATAGTAAGGGGTTTTTTTTTTGGAGGGGGGACCCCAAACAGAACTTCTGCTATAGGACCTCATGATTTCTATCTACGTCCCTGATGAGAGTGCTGAGAACCACCTCTTATGTAACGGCATCCCCAGCTCCTCTTTTGATTAGCCAGCCTGGCATGAAGTTATGGGTTCAGCATGAAGCATGTGTCATCGACTCAGGTCAGCTAATCTAAGAAACAGTCATGAATACCGTTAGTTAAGAGGCGTTTCTCGAGGCTCTCATCCAGCGATCAAAGCTTACTCATGTGGTAGATGAACTATTTGATGCAAATTGATTCACACAAACTCTATTTCCAATTGACACAGATTTCTTCTTTCGGTGCCATACAAAATAATGATCTATACAATGGCTCATGGGTGGCATGTTATCTAAATAAAACTAGTGCAGATCAACTCATTGGACCTATCCATTAATCTGTGATGGCTAAAATGGAACCTGGAGAAGTGCCTCTTATGTGATGGCCTCTGGGGCTCTTCTTTTAGTTAGCCGGCCAGGTGCTACGTCAACGTATGTCATGCTGCGATGATGATATTCCGCTTGTCCGGGTAATAAAATAAAGAGCAGCTGATGGCGACAGTTAAAGATATTATCTGGAATTCATTTTTATTTTAACAACGTGTCTAAGAACTTTCAGGCGGGCAGTTACTAACTAACCTGCTTGTTGTACCCGGCGCTGATCTCCACCTGCATGGAGCAGTCACAGACCGCTCCTGCCGGCAATTCATTGTCTTCCGCTAGCATTGTATCGACAGAGCAGCGGCTTCTCAATCACTCTGTGATATTGACAAAGAGTGAGTTCCAATATCACGCTGATTGGCATGATGATGGAATTCATGCCCCATCAACAGAGCAGCCCGGAAGAAGAAGAGCTGCTCTGTTTACGTGGAGCAGCAGAATCGCTAGCAGGAGCGGTCTGTGACCCTTTTGAGCTGGCGCTGGATAGAACAGAGCTTTGTTAACTACAATATCTGCCTGTTTTTTGTTTTTTTTTTCCACTATGGGCCTAAAACTAAGTCCTGAACAACTTCTTCAAGAGGTGGTTCACACGGCCCCCATCAAGCAGCCACAGATTGGTGTTAAGGATGAATTACCTGCAAATCAATTGTGTGTAAAGCCTTATTATGAAGAGTATGGCAACCTATGTGTACAGCGTGACCAAATCCACAATGTCCGTTTATATAATTCTCTTATCCAAGACAATAGGGCCAATTAGGGCCAATTATGAAAATCACACTCTGATCAGAGTTTTATGAGAGTGTGATCATAGGCTACGTTTACATTTGCGTTGTTGTGTGCTGCGTCGGCGACACAACGCACAACGCACGCAAAAACGCATGCAAAACGCAGCAAAACGCTGCGTTTTGTGACGCATGCGTTCATTTTTATAGCGCCCAAAAAACGCATGCGTCACAAAAAGCAACAAAACGCATGTCCATGCGCCCCCCCATGTTAAATATAGGGGCGCATGGCGCATGCGTCGCCGCGGTTGCGCCCGACGCACCGCGAATGTGAACGTAGCCTTAGTGTGATCCAATTTCTCCGTATGTGGAAAAGATGGGGAAAAAAAAGATTTCTCCATCTTTTCCATTCTGTCCGTCTGTGAAAGTCCGACCATACTCAGATGTCATCCGAATGCGATCTGATTTTTTTGATGGACCTATTAACTTGCACGGCAGAGTGTGATCCCATTTACGGATGCAAATAGTGCATGACACAATTTTACCTTTGGAAAAAATCAGGCCCCAAAGAATAACATTGGGCCGATGTTGTTCCTATCTTTTGTCAGACTGCGCTAGGACTGAAAACATTGCCGTTAATGACTAAAACAAGCATGAGTACAGCGCCATATCACTGTATCCATTCAGCCCTGACAATAATTGCTTCCTTCCTCTATCTGGAATAATGGCACTGGGCCGGAAATTGATCTAACCTGTAGATTTGGGTTATACAGAAATGGAACAAACAAAGTTGGTTATGAAATCCTGGCTTGTCTCATGGCTGTGCAGGTCGCAATGCAGTGTGTCTGCCGCTCGACGCACCGTTGTCATGGCAATCGTGCAGTCGCTGAAAGCTCAGGGCTCAGTATATGGAGATACAATCGCTATTTAAACATCGTCTCCTTCATTCGTTCTCTGCTCAAACCTCCCAAAAAAAAGATAACATGTGGGTCTTAATGAAAGAAAATAAATGTCTATTATTTTCATGAGCAATGATTAATGTAATACATTTCATTTATTTTCATTTTTTTAAAACAATACATTTTTGGGGATTCAATTAGATTTCGCCAACTGGAAAAAGTATAATGGAGTTTTATTAAGCTGTGTTTTAGCATCAGCACCATACCTATAAGGAAACCATTTGACTGCACCATCAAAGAAGCTTTCTGTCCATCATACTGAAATGCTTTTAACAGTCGACAGGTTTTTTCCTTACACTAGAGCGCCATCTTGTGTCCATGGGGTCGAATGCAATAGCCTGATCTCTGTGGCTGTTTTCCATTTATATGTCACACAAGCATCATTTAGGGATTGTTCTTGCCATTATCTCTTTTTTTAATTGCCAGTCATTTTAAGAAGTAGTTCCTTAATTATTTACATAGTTATATAGGTTGAAAAAAGGTATGGATCCATCGAGTTTAACCTTTCTCCACTATACATACTCTGTCACTAGATTATATCATAACCCATAATCCCATTTGTTGTGAGTAAAGCATCAAGCACATATATTACTGCTGTTATATAAGCGGCACCCCCGCTTTCATACTCCATCATAATGGATAATACAGTACCCTGGGTGCAGCGGTCCCAGAGGGAGCAAAGACATCCGGCATCCCCCATTACCTCAGTGCATCATACTACCGTATACTGGGCATATATGCACTCTGGCTCAAGGACAATACAGGTCCGACACGTCCAGTTCTGTCTTACCAATAAGGGTATGTGGACTTGCTAACTCCCCTTCCCCCCTTCCCCCCCCCCCACATCTATTGCACCATTTTGAACTCCGTACGGAAGTACTGCAGCTCCAAACCATAACAGGTTCAGTTTATGCGCTACAACTCTATTATTTGCCATTTACTGCTGATGACACCTATGTGCCTTCCTGGGACACCTTAGGATTTACATTAAAAAGAATGCCCACCTGCTTTCCTTTTCTGCCATTTGTATACGCACTTCTGAAAACCAAGTAACCCTATGAATATGCAGCGCCCCAGAGACCTGGTCGTTGCAGTATAGCGCTCTGCCACTAAGGGGAGCAGCGGTACGTCTGATGGCACTAAAGAGTTATCCTGACCAGGTGTCACCAGAACACATTACACTTCACACTCCGGCCACTAGGGGGAGAAAAAGGCTTTATTTATTGGGCCACTCCTCACACTGGTAAAACTAGGGGCTGGGGAGGAAGTTAGTCAGAAGCTGACTGGGTTGGAACCAGGCAACATCCCGTGGCAGGGGGTGTTGCAGGGAGAAGGCACAGGGGGGTCCCTGTCAGGCGTGGGAACCTGGCAGGTGCCTAGCGAACAGAAGAGAACGTCACAGAACCGCGCCTGCACACCTTGCAGCAGTATCCTAAGAAAGAGACAAGAGGGGAAGAATATTGTGGAACAGTGTAAACGAGATCAGCACAAAGGAGAGCCAGTAAGAGTCGTGCCGAGAGAGGAAGGCAACATCTTACTGAGGCGCGTAGTCGGTGGCCGGATCACCGTAGGAGTAACTGACTTCAGGCCTTACTTCAAATTCCACTGGACAGTTGATTATAGGTTGGCTGTCTACCTTCTACACCTACGAAGACATAGGGGGCAACATTGGGAGAGGGGCGTCTCTAGGGTCCCGGAAGACCTCCAAACCTTCCCGTCAAACGGGTGGCGTCCTAGCCAAAATATATCTGGGGGATGTTAGAAACTAGCAACATCTGGAACCAAAGAACGAGAGAGAGAGAAAGCTGTAGAGAACGAACGAATGAGAACAGCAGTTGTGAGGACTATTCCGAATGCTCATCAGGGTAGGACTACAACACACAGGCGCTATTGGTAGGCAACGATTTCCATCTGCGAGGGAAACTCTGGATGTGCCCATCGGACCGGCCGGTCTCTGAGAGCCCTGTTAAACGTACTCTGGATTGAGGATCCTGAAGCCTTCAGTAAAAAGGTAAAGAGACTGCAACCTTGTGTCCTCGTTATTGCCTGCACCTCACACCATCACCATCCACCTTACTGGGAAGCCCTGGGGACATACTTCACCTGTGGGAAGGTATACCATCCGTCTGCCATTCCATCACCCCAGCGGACCCCATAGCAGCGTCGGTCCCCCTGACCGAACACCACAGGTGGCGTCACGAACCATTGATAGACTGTACAAATCCCTTTACTGGACGCCCCTTAGCAGGGTCACAGACCGGGTCTAGCCACCGTGACAGCCTCAGAACTGAACCAGAGAGGCCCGGTACTGAGAACTCGTGGCCCTGTGTCTGGGGGCGCTCCAACTTGGCGTCACGAACAGGATCGTACTTAAGCCTGAAGAATTGGGTCATGTGTGCCTTGGAACTGTGATTGAAACGTGTTGGACTGTGATTTATTGCAAGGACTGTGTGTTGCTATCTACCAAAAGATTCCCGCCAAAAAATCGCCGCCATTGCCGCGCCACGAGGAGCGCAGGAGAAGAAGCAGGGCGTGCCATGGGAGGAGACTATCAGAGTGGCGCCAGAAGTGCTGACCGCCCCGTCCGACTACTGTTGCGGGAGGACGATTTGCCCCAAAGCAGAGGGGAACCGCCCCCTGATTTGCAGTGGCGGGAACCAAGGCGGGAAGGAGCTCGACCCTCCGGAAATGGAGGAGCAGCATGTGGGTGCCATCGCAGACCCCGGAGTGGGGATGACGACCAGCGGGTACCCGAACGACGAAGGAGTGATCCTGGCCTGTCCCCCTCAGCCGGAGGTGGACCCGGACTCGAATATACCGCAGCTGGAGGATTCGGGCTTCTTGGAGCCGCGGACGGAGGAGCCGAGTCAGTCTATTCCGAGTGTGGAGCCAGCCGATGTGAAGCGATGGAGGTCGGAACTGTCACTGAGAACCGCCTCGGAAGAACCGCAGTCTGGGCCGCAGCGGACTCCAGCGTCCTTATCAGCGGAGCCGATCGGCATCGGTGGAACCACATCAGACGGAGGTATGGAAAACGTCCCTGCCCGCCTGACCGATCCAGTTCCCGTGACCGCTCCCCGTCCTGACAGTAATCGATTCCCTGCTCCCGAGCTGGTGGCTATAGTTCCCGGTACTATGGAGAAGTTGGTTCCTCCGCTACCGACGACTATGGGGATACCACTGTGTGTAAGCGACGACGGGGTGATTTTCCAATGGGATAACCCAAATATCGAGCCAGACGGGACCAGGCAGGAGGGCCTCAGCATCGCTGCGCTCACCTGGGAACAGTATAAACAATGCCTGATTTTACACTGGAAAGACCGACCAGAGACAGAACGTGACCCACCGAAAGTATCAGAACCAAAGACAGGACGCAATAAAGGAAGTCCGGTAAAGCGGGGAACTGTGGTAGCCTTTTATCCGAAAAGGGGATGGGGCTATATACAAGAACCGGGGCTACCAACGAAAATCTTCTTTACTAGCTACAACGTGAAAACCTCGCGCAGTGACAGATGGGATAATCAACTGTTGTACCAAGGGGACCAGGTGACATACACCCGCTATCGGAGTGCGCAGGGGTGGTGCGCTTGGAATGTCTACCGATGCGAGCCAGTAGTGACGCCACCTGCTGTCCTGACTACGACTAACCCGGACTTGACGAATTCCACCCCTGTGACCACAGTGTGCATTATCACCGCTGCTGAACTTGCAACCAAAGCTGAAATTCGGATCCAGACACTGACAGACCTATCCGCACTTGAGAGACGCCCGACCGACAAAGACACTGCAATGGGCGAGAACACGGGACCGGGACTTCCGCGGCCGGGAAGAATCCTCGACCGATGGATGCCTTGCAACCTATTATAGGAATAAACCTCGAAAACCCGATATGTACATAGTTCATTGTGTTCCTGCTGTTACCTTCAACCCATAGGGGTTAGAGAGAGAGTCCTCCTGAGAGATGAAGAAAGATGGTCGGCACAATGGCAGTAGGCTCAGCCAAGGAGCTAGGCGGTCCTGCATTGGTGAAGTGAGAACGGAAAAGAAAGTTGAGTTGTTGTAGTACTGGATAGTAGGCCTTTAGTGGGTTCAGCGTATACGCCCTTAAAGGAAAAGTTAAACCAAAGTTTGCACTTAGTAGAATACCCGGCTGGGTACTGGGAGTTATTTATAGTCATAATGTTATTTAAAAATAATTAACTGTTATTTTTGTTTGTAACGTTCAAGTGTCCTTACCTCCCATAAAGGGAAGCACCTTTTCTATTTACTTGTTCTTAGCATTCAAAATTTTCTATGTCTTTCACTGCATTATATTATTGTTCTTCTTCCCAGTCCAGGAGTACTGGATTTAACCGGGGGGGAGTGCAGCGCCCCAGAGACCTGGTCGTTGCAGTATAGCGCTCTGCCACTATGGGGAGCAGCGGTACGTCTGATGGCACTAAAGAGTTATCCTGACCAGGTATCACCAGAACACATTACACTTCACACTCCGGCCACTAGGGGGAGAAAAATGCTTTATTTATTGGGCCACTCCTCACACTGGTAAAACTAGGGGCTGCGGAGGAAGTTAGTCAGAAGCTGACTGGGTTGGAACCAGGCAACATCCCGTGGCAGGGGGTGTTGCAGGGAGAAGGCACAGGGGGGTCCCTGTCAGGCGTGGGAACCTGGCAGGTGCCTAGCGAACAGAAGAGAATGTCACGGAACCGCGCCTGCACACCTTGCGGCGGTATCCTAAGTAAGAGACAAGAGGGGAAGAATATTGTGGAACAGTGTAAACGAGATCAGCACAAAGGAGAGCCAGTAAGAGTCGTGCCGAGAGAGGAAGGCAACATCTTACTGAGGCGCGTAGTCAGTGGCCGGATCCCCGTAGGAGTAACTGACTTCAGGCCTTACTTCAAATTCCACTGGACAGTTGATTATAGGTTGGCTGTCTACCTTCTACACCTACGAAGACATAGGGGGCAACATTGGGAGAGGGGCGTCTCTAGGGTCCCGGAAGACCTCCAAGCCTTCCATTCAAACGGGTGGCGTCCTAGCCAAAATATATCTGGGGGACGTTAGAAACTAGCAACATCTGGAACCAAAGAACGAGAGAGAGAGAAAGCTGTAGAGAACGAACGAACGAGAACAGCAGTTGTGAGGACTATTCCGAATGCTCAGCAGGGTAGGACTACAACACACAGGCGCTAATGGTAGGCAACGATTTCCATTTGCGAGGGAAACTCTGGATGTGCCCATCGGACCGGCCGGTCTCTGAGAGCCCTGTTAAACGTACTCTGGATTCAGGATACTGAAGCCTTCAGTAAAGAGGTAAAGAGACTGCAACCTTGTGTCCTCGTTATTGCCTGCACCTCTGACCATCACCATCCACCTTACTGGGAAGCCCAGGGGACATACTTCACCTGTGGGAAGGTATACCATCCGGCTGCCATTCCATCACCCCAGCAGACCCCATAGCAGCGTCGGTCCCCCTGACCGAACACCACAGGTGGCGTCACGAACCATTGATAGACTGTACAAATCCCTTTACTGGACGCCCCTTAGCAGGGTCACGGACCGGGTCTAGCCACCGTGACAGCCTCAGAACCGAACCAGAGAGGCCCGGTACCGAGAACTCGTGGCCCTGTGTCTGGGGGCGCTCCAAGTAAGACCCTGGTGGGTCGAAACTTTGGGTTTGGTCTAATCTGAATTTATTGTGCTTCATTTCATGGCAACTCTTCTTTTTTTGTAATAAACTTGTTGAACACTTTTTGCATCATATCAAGTCTGAGTGTGCGGTAATTTTTTGGTTATATGGGATTAGGGTTAGGTTTGGGATTAGGGTTAAGGTTAGAGTTAGGATTAGGGTTAGGGGTCTATTGGGATTAGGGTTGGGATTAGGGTTAGGTTTGACGTTAGGTTTGAGATTAGGATTAGGGCTGTGTTGGGATTAGGGTTTTGATTAGGGTTATGGTTAGGGTTGTGATTAGAGTTGTGATTAGGTTTATGGATCGGGTTGGGATTAGAGTTAGGGGTGTGTTGATGATAGGGTTGGAGTTAAAATTGTGGGGTTTCCACTTTTTAGGTCCATCAGGGGGTCTCCAAATGCGACAGCCAATTTTGCACTCAAAAAGTAAAATGGTGCTCCCTCCCTTCTTAGCTCTGCCGTGCGCCCAAACAGTGGTTTACCCCCACATATGGGGCATCAGCGTACCAAGTTCTAATTGGACAACAACTTTTGGGGTCCAGTCTCTTCTGTTACTCTTGCAAAAATGAAAAAAAAATTGAGGGCTAAAAATAATTTTTGGGGAAAAAAATGATTTTTTATTTTCACGGCTCTGCGTCAAACTTCTGTGAAGCACTTGGGCATTCAAAATGCTCACCACATATCTAGATAAGTTCCTTGGGGGGTCTAGTTTCAAAAATGGGGTCACTTATGATGGGTTTCTACTGTTTAGGTACATCAGGGGCTCTGAAAATGCAACATAACACCCGCAGACCATTTCATCAAAGTCTGCATTTTAAAACGTCAATACTTTCCTTCCGAGCCCTGATGTGTGCCCAAACAGTGGTCCTCCCCACACATGGGGTATCAGCATAATCAGGACAAACTGCTCAACAACATTTGGGGTCTAATTTCTCCTGTTACCCTTGAGAAAATAAAAAATTGGGGGCTAAAGAAATCATTTTTGTGGAAAAAAATTTTTTTCACCACTCTGGATTATAAACTTCTGTGAATCACTTGGGGGTTTAAAGTGCTCACCACACATCTAGATAAATTCCTTGGGGGGGTCTAGTTTCCAAAATGGGTTCACTTGTGGGGGGTTTAGATACATCAGGGGCTCTACAAACGCAACCTAATGCCAGCATACCATTCTATCAAAGTCTGCATTCCAAAACGGCGCTCCTTCCCTTCTGAGCTCTGCCATGCGCCCAAACAGTGGTCCCCCCCACGTATGGGGTATGAGCGTATTCAGTATATATTGTACAATAAATTTTGGGGTCCAATTTCTCCTGTTACCCTTGTGAAAATAAATATTTGGGGGTGAAAAGATCATTTTTGTGGAAAAAATATGATTTTTTATTTTCATGGCTCCACATTATAAACTCCTGTGAAGCAGTTGGGGGTTCATAGTGCTCAACACACACCTAGATAAGCTCTTTGCGGGGTCTAGTTTCCAAAATGGGGTCAATTGTGGGGGGTTTCTACTGTTTAGGTATATCAGGGGCTCTGAAAATGCAACATGAAACCCGCAGACCATTCCTTCAAAGTCTGCATTTTAAAACGTCACTACTTCCCTTCTAAGCCCCGATCTGTGCCCAAACAGTGGTCCCCCCCACATATGGGGTATCAACGTACTCAAGACAAACTGGACAACAAATTCTCCTGTTGCCCTTGAGAAAATGAAAAATTGCGAGCTAAAAATCATTTTTGAGGAACAAAAAGGATTTTTTATTTTCACGGCTCTACGTTATAAATTTCTGTGAAGCACTTGGGGGTTCAAAGAGAACCACACATCTAGATAAGTTCCATAATGGGTCTAGTTTCCAAAATTAGGTCACTTGTGGGGCGTTTCCACTGTTTAGGCACACCAGGGGCTCTCCAAACGCGACATGGCGTCCGATCTCAATTCCAGCCAATTCTGCATTGAAAACGTCAAACGGCGCTCCTTCCCTTCCGAGCTCTTCCATGCGCCCAAACAGTGGTTTACCCCCACATATGGGGTATCAGCGTACTCAGGAGAAATTGCACAACAAATTTCGTTGTTTTATTTTCCCTTGTTACCCTTGTAAAAATAAGAATTTGTGGATGAAAAGATCATTATTTTGTAAAAAATGCGATTTTTTATTTTCACGGATCTATGTTATAACTTCTGTGAAGCACTTGAGGGTTCAAAGTGCTAACCACACATCTAGATAAGTTCCTTAAGGGGTCTAGTTTCCAAAATGGTGTTGCTTGTGGGGGTTTCCACTGTTTAGGCACATCAGGGGCTCTCCAAACGCGACATGGCGTCCGATCTTTTAGAATGGTGTCAAGTTTGGTATTTTCTGCCATGTACACCCCTCAATGTGACTTTTAATGTGAGATGGTCCCTAAAAAAATATTTTTGTAAATTTTGTTGTAAAAATTAGAAATTGCTGGTCAACTTTTTACCCTTATAACTACCTAACAAAAAAACATTTGGTTTCCAGAATTGTGCTGATGTAAAGTAGAATGTGGGAAATGTTATTTATTAACTATTTTGTGTGACATATCTCTCTGATTAAAGGGCATAAAAATTTGAAAATTGCAAAATTTTAAAAATTTTCGCCATATTTCCGTTTTTTTCATAATTGATCGCAAGTAATATCATAGAAATGTTACCACTAACATGAAGTACAATATGTAATGAAAAAGCAATCTCATAATCAGCAGGATTCGTTAAAGCGTTCCAGAGTTATAACCTCATAAAATGACAGTGGTCAGAATTTTAAAAATTGGCTTGGTCATTAAGTACCAAATTGGCTCTGTTACTAGGAGGTTAAAGGTCTAAAAACATCTGAAAATTATGGAAACACGGCTCAAATGACATGGGAACATCATGGGGATCGCCCCTGGAAGCAGTCCTAACTCCAAGGTCCCAGCTGTAAGCAATGTTGTCAGAGTTTCACGTCATTTTTACAGGTGCACCAAAAAACATACAAAAACGAAACCAAAATGGATTTTGATGGGAAATATGTTAAGGAACATCCTTTCCAGGGTAATGACTTGTATATAAGGCAAAATTATTAACCCCAGACAAAAAAGTTCCTCCACCACTTGGGCTATGTTCACACGCAGCGTTTTTGATGCATTTTCCAACTTTAACACTGCTTTCAACCAATACAAATGCATTCACTGGGAAATGTCATTGTAACATTTAGTGATGAGTGAACCTGCTCCCACTACTCGTTACTCGCCCGAGTATCACGATGCTCGGTGTACTTGGCGAGCACCGAGCATTACCGGGATTATTCGGCGGTAACTGGTGTCTCCACCCAGCATTTTTGGTGGACTTTAGAGACCCCATCACACTGCAGTGATTGTCTGCCAGGCCATGAAACACCGCAGCCATCTTTGTTGTGGTCGTGCAGTGATTGGCTTGGCCGCAGAGCATCATCCCGAGAATAAGAGACCTAGCGCTGCCCTGCTCGCCGCATTCAGCTCCGGATTCAGTGAAAATAGGGAGAGCTGCTGCCGAGATAGGGTCAGAATCGTGGTTTTTATAGTTAGTGTAGGTCTGCAACTGTTAAAGCCACAACTCCTGACAAACCAACAGTCCTTTTTAGGGCTAATTCGTGGGTCCCGATATTGCAGCGTTAGGTTTGCAGGGTACGGCATATCCATACTGTATGTGCGTACATTGCTTCCACTGCATTTCTCCCAAAGCTCCATAACTGTCTGCTGCTGCAGCTTCCTTACTATGTACCTAGTTGTAATTTTATTTTTTTTCCCAAAAATGAATCCCCCCAAAAAATATACAGTCTATTCTGTCAGGCTGAGGCCTGTTTAAAAATCATAGTTTTTCAAGCATACGTAGCATAGTTGTGTGTGCTAGCCTTGTTCTACTAATTTTTTTGTGTGTTTTGAATTCACCAACAAAGGCCTCATATATCTGCATGCTCCAAGTTTGGGCATTGTAGGCCGTTTTGCCACTGTTTTTGCTGTCTGATACTCTAATTATATACAGCACTATTTGGCATTTTTTTTAAAACAGGCCACATATTTGCCAGTGTGGTATTTCCATGAAAGTTCTCATATATCTGCTTGCTCCAAGCTTGGTCATTGTAGGCCAGAGGACCACTTTTTTTGCTGTCTGTTATTCTAATTATATACAGCACTATTTAGCACAAAAAATATTAAAAGGCCACATATTTGCCAGTGTGGTATTTCTGTGACAGCCCTCATAAATCTGCGTGCTCCAAGTTTGGGTATTGTAGACCGGTGTACTTATTTTTTTGCTGTATGTTACTCTACTTATATACAGCACTATTTTGCATAAATCAACTTCACAACAAAGCCCCCAAAAATTGAATACAGTCTGTTATGTCAGGCTGAGGTTTTCCTAGTGTTTGGGTTTGAAAAATCGTAGATTTGCAGGCATACTGATGATATATTAATTCGCTACTAATAAATACATTTGTGTAGAGCATTTGAAATAGTGCAGTAGTCCATTTAAAATGGGCAAGGCAAGGGGCAAAGGACGGGGAAGTGGATGTGATGATGATGGTGCATGCAGAGGACGAGGCCACGGCCAAGGTGAAAGTGGGCAACAACAAAGACCCACATCTTCTCGCTTGACCTTCCTGTCCCGGTTTTTAGGGGACCGCAGCACACCACTATTGAAGCCACAGCAGTGTGAAACGGTTATTGATTGGATAGCAGATAATGCTTCCAGTCACTCAGCCACCACCACGTCTTCCACACGGTCAAGTCTGAGTAGCCGTGAGTGTAGCCTGGATATTCCTCACCCTGATCCTCCATCCTCCCACCATGCCGAGTGCCTTGAGAAAACTGATCCCACACTTGGACACTCTGAAGAGCTGTTCGGTTTTCCATTTCAAGATTCCCAACTCTTGGCCAGTCAACAGTGGGGACAGATAAGATTGCATGAAGAGATGCCCAAAGCTTTGACCAGCCCCGGTCACACGAAGGCGATGCTGGGAAAGGGTCAGAAGTAGGGTTGAGCGAAATGGATCGGACAAATTCAAAAATCGATGACTTTTGGCAAAGTCGGGTTTCATGAAACCCGACCTGATCCTAGTGTGGGATCGGCCATGAGGTCAGCGATCTTCGCGCCAAAGTCGCTTGTCGTATGATGCGTTCAGCGCCATTTTTCAGCCAATGAAGGAGGACGCAGAGTGTGCACAGCGTGATGACATAGGTCTCGGTCCCCACCATCTTAGAGAAGGGCATGACATTGATTGGCTTGCTTTCTGCGGCATCACAGGGGCTATAAAGGGGCGTGCATGCCGACCACCATCTTACTTCTGCCGATCATAGCATAGGGAGAGGTTGCCGCAGCTTCATCAGAAGAAGGGATATAGTTAGGGAGGGAAGATTAAGCTCCGAAACTGATTGTGCTGTAGCGAATTCCACTGTCCAACACCACCATTTGTTTGCAGGGACAGTGGAGGCTATATTTTTGTGCATCAGCTCTGTAGCTTATTAGGCTGCCTTATAAGGCTCCCTGATATCTGCATTGCTGTTTGCACGCCGCTGTGCAAACCAACTGCTTCTTTAAAAGCAAAAATCCTGTTGCTCCTTTCTGCACAGTTATCTTGTTTATTTGTCCACACTTTTGTGTGCAGCAGTCCTTTTTATTGCTGCCATACTTTTCCTGAGATCATTGTAGGGAGATTGAAATTGTACTACAGTCCTTGTATTTTTTCATATATCTTCCAGCCACTTTCTGCCACTTACTTTGTGTTGTTTTATGCACAGGGCCTGAAGTTTGGTTTAGTCTCCCCCCAAAAAAAAAGTGAGATTCAAATTATCACCAGAGTTGAGCGACTTTTACTTTTTTAGGATCGAGTCGGGTTTCGCGAAACCCGACTTTCTCAAAAGTCGGGTCGGATGATATCGGCCGATTATTGCGAAAAGTCGGGGGCCGACCGAAACACGAAACCCAATGCAAGTCAATGGGGAATCAAAGTCGGCAGTGAGTGGAGGACAGGAAAACACCTACAGTGCCCATTTTAATGCCAAAAACATCAATTTGTATTACTGAAGCTTGTCAATCTTAATTTACTTTATAATAATAGTTAGACATTGAAAACATTGGGTCATTTGGCTAAAGTTGTGGGGGGGTAGGGCTGGCTCAAGATTTTCGTGGGCCCAGGAAACGCGGAATACATCACGGCGGTGGAGCAGGGAGGGGTAAGTATTTCAACTTTGCAAGTGCTGTGATCCTGAGCAAGCAGGGGGGCCCACTAGTTGGCACTGGCACTGGGCCCCTCATAGTACGGCGGTGTGTTTGACGGTGAGTGGCGCTTCCCACTGCCAGATACACTTTTGCGTACTATGAGGGGCCCTATGCCAGTGCCAACGAGAATGCCCCCCACCTGATGAAGGAACTTGCACTTTCATCTGCACCTTCCTCTTTGTCCCCGTGTAAGGTGGTATAGTATGCGGGAAGGGGAATCTGACTTTCAGCAGGGTCAGATTCTGGCTGTGTAGAGTGCAAGGGGAATGTAGTGGTCTGGGTCAATGTACCAGCAGACTCATCAAGCAGTGGCTGAGCAATGGGCAGGATGAGGAGGAAACACAGATATAGGCCCAAATAGTAAAGTAGGCTAAATGCAGTTCAAAATTGGTAACAGGAGTACACAGGCGGCATTGCTTTGTTCAGTGGAGGAGGACAACTGTAATGAGTGGCTGACAGCCAGACACAGGTAGTAGGTCCAAATGATAAAGTAGGCTAAATGCAGTTCAAAATTGGTAACAGGAGTACACAGGCGGCATTGCTTTGTTCAGTGGAGGAGGACAACTGCAATGAGTGGCGCAGAGAGACTTAGTGTTAGGGCTAGCGGAACGCACCAAATAATTAAATAGATATAATAAGGTGCGTTCGCAGCCCGGGGTCCACCGTGCAGAGATGTAACCTGCTGTTAAGTAATGACGGACCATATGGCGGTACAATGAGGATACACACATGGGTTAACTTCACCCTGTATGAAGAAAGCGATCCCTGTTAAGTCACAGGGTCACGATACCGCACAGACAGCGCAAGCAAGGAACCACAGAACTCTATCCCAGGACACAGGATTAGAGTTAGTGTAGACCTCTTGCGATTGACACAATTGGGGTATCAGAGGTAACTAATATGCACAGAAGTGCATGCTGTGCCACACTAGCGGACGCCACTAACCACCAAGACTTGGGTAAGGTAAGCGCTCTAATAGCGCACGGCGCTGCACTGGCGGTCACAGCAGTTAGAAGCTGTTTCGTGTGTTAAAGCTGTGAGTTCAGCCGGGCGCTAGATTGCAGCCATACACCTTACGTGAACAGTCATACACAAGGGATGGGTTTTTTAAGGAACGACTTGCACTCATCAACACACACACGATAACAATTGTATACTAGCGCATGGCCGTGCGGCCATGCAAACCTTTTATAGCTGCAGCAAGTACAAGACCTTCCGAGAAGGACCAATGGGAGTCTGCCACAGAAGAACACCTTTAGGACCTTCCTAGAGGAACAATGGGAATAGCTGCAGTATCTAAGCATTTGACCCCCGACCTCCAATGGGAGGTCATCCCGTGGGCATGCTCAGAAAGGGAAAATCTGGACTTAGTCCCAGAAAGACCTGCTCGCTGCTGAACATTGCTGGCTACAAGAACAGAGCCTGGAAGAGCAGTAGTAACCAGTCGTCCAGTATTAGCCTGAGCTAGACGCAGGGACCGACATCTCCGCTGAGCAGACTCCACTGCGACTGGAGAAGAATGGGAGACCGCAGCGGAGATGGTTTGAGATTCCCCCTGTGCAGAGGCGGGAACTCGACACCTAACACTTAGTAGGCCCAAAATAAAAAAAAGTAGGTAAAAATGCCGTTCAAAATTGGTAACAGGAGTACACAGGCAGCATAGCTTTTTTCAATGGAGGAGGACAACTGTAATGAGTGGCGCAGACAGACTTAGTAGGCCCAAAATAAAAAAGTAGGCTAAATGCAGTTCACAATTGGTAACAGGAGTACACAGGCAGCATTGCTTTGTTCAGTGGAGGAGGACAACTGTAATGAGTGGCTGACAGCCAGACACAGGTAGTAGGCCCAAATGATAAAGTAGGCTAAATGCAATTCAAAATTGGTAACAGGAGTACACAGGCGGCATTGCTTTGTTCAGTGGAGGACAACTGTATTGAGTGGCACAGACAGACTTAGTAGGCCCAAAATAAAAAAGTAGGCTAAATGCAGTTCAAAATTGGTAACAGGAGTACACAGGCGGCATTGCTTTGTTCAGTGGAGGACAACAGTAATGAGTGGCTGACACAGTTAGTAGGCCAAAATACTGAACTGGGCTAAATGTCTGCCAAAAAATTGTTCATAAATAAACAGGTGGCATAGCTAGGTACAGGGGTGGGCTCCTCTGCTGAGCAGCAGACAGTGGTAGTTGGCGCAAAGTATTAACTGGTCTAAATGGAGGCCACGGCCCCTGTATATTTTTACTATCATCTATCATTTCAATGAATTTGTATTGGCCATTGAAGGATTTAACAGCACAGACTACACAGTGGTGGAGCAGGGAGAGGTAAGTTTTGCAAGTGGTAGAGCACTGTTCGTGCTGGGGGGAACACTCTCTCGTGGGCGGCGGTACTGGCACAGGGCCCTTCATATTACGACGGTGTGTCTGACGTGGTTGTGCACCACCACAGTCAGAGACACTTCATTGTACTATGAGGGACCCTGTGCCAGTGCCGTCATCCAAGAGTGGGCACACCCACCTGTCCAGGCAAACGGCACTCGCACGGGTGCTTG
Source organism: Ranitomeya imitator (assembly GCF_032444005.1). Classification (NCBI taxonomy): domain Eukaryota; kingdom Metazoa; phylum Chordata; class Amphibia; order Anura; family Dendrobatidae; genus Ranitomeya; species Ranitomeya imitator. The sequence goes on from NC_091282.1 coordinate 686,702,820, forward strand.
CGCCAAGTGGTGACCACGGCCCTGTGGGGGAGTCAGCCCATGTAGGGAGGTATAAAAATGGCCTATGGTGGACATTCAGCAGCTGCAAATGGAGGAATTGGAGCAGTCAGTAAGAGGAGACCAAAAGCAAGACATTTTTCAGGCAAGCTACGTGTCAGCAGGGGAAGGTGGGGCAAAATAATTTGAAATCCATGATTGGTTCATTTTAATGAAGGTTAAATCATCAACATTCTGGGTAGCCAGACGTGTCCTTTTTTTGGTCAGTATTGAACCAGCAGCACTGAAGACTCTTTCTGATAGTAGAAAAAAGAAGTCGGGCTGACAGCACTCACACAAACGGGCGCTCGTTCCTTGTCCAGGGAACCCACCTGGATATATACAATAATCCAAAGGAAGATGAACAGCGCTCCAGCCGGGTGTCTTGGTATCAAAAAGGACACTTTATTGGTCCATGTAAAAGCAACGTTTCGACCAGTATCCTGGTCTTTTTCAAGCATGTAACACAGTACAAAGTATCGGCTTAAATGGTGTGGATACCACACAGGGCACCAATCACCAACCAGCCACTAATTACATATATAAATACAAAAAGTAACATCAATCAAACCCTATATGATTCATTAAAATAGATACATACAATGTCTGCAGCTTTAGAAACAAAGAAAATCAAAACTCAAAAGCATATAACATGATATTGCTGCATTGTTTATATTTCGTCCAGCCAATAAGGTTCAGGCATACCCGTAGTCACGGCTACAGGGCTCCAATGAAACAGTCCTTGCAGCGATCTTCTTGTCCAATCCGGATCAATTCTGCAGTGGGCGCCAAAATTCAACCAGCCTATCAAACCCCATCATGCTTCCAAGCATGTCCCAGATAACCAATCAGGCAAACACTTATATCATATACCATGACTACATCACAATCCTGCGACTCACTGCGGCAAGCCACCTGGCCGCAGAGGACTCAGAAGCAACCTGGTAAGTATAACTGTGCGTCATGGCAACAGCCCGCCCACCTCACGTGATCACACAACCGGGTCCGCCCCACGGTGACGCAACCATCCCTCCCCCATGCACAGGAAAAGCCGTGGATACGCGCAGACTCAGCACCGCCGGAAACCGCCGCATCGTAAGCCACGATTCAAGCAGATCCAGCGGCACAGTGAGATGCCACGCCCCCCTCCAGCCCCCATGCAAGGAGGACGCCGGCGCGTCACAGTCAGGACGTCCCAGATGCGACGTCACAGAGTCGGCTAGCCAGATGCCAATACACAGGCGCCCACAACCATTGGATCTGCGCAGCCACGGCCACAACGGGTTGCCAAGGGAACCTAAATAAATGTAAATAGATACAATTACCCATCTATAAGGTGTGACTCAAGAAAAAACATGGAAGCATCCATTTTGATCAAATAGATCAATAGAGTAACACTACCTAAGGACGGAAAAAGACATTGTATAATCAACCGCTAAAAACAATAAAAAACGACAAAAACACTATAAAAACAATATACCGATGAATAATGCCATAACTAAGGGGAGAGAGAACAGTAAACCATGTAAAAAAAAATATTACCTAGGAATGCAGACCTGTAAATTAAAGTCTAAATTAAGGCCTCCAGGTTGTAAAGTCCCCAATGAGTAAATCCATCTAATTTCTTTCTTCCTAAGCAACGATAATCTATCCCCACCTCTCCTCAGAACCGGAACATTATCTATTACCCTAAAGCATAATTGATTGACAGAGTGTTTATTGTCAAGAAAATGTTTGGGGATCGGCAAATCTGTAAGTCCTGTACGTATCGTGCTTTTGTGTTTACTGATTCGCGCCCGCACCTCCATCGTGGTCTCCCCCACATAAGCTAACCCGCACGGGCACGTTTGATAGGCTGGTTGAATTTTGGCGCCCACTGCAGAATTGATCCGGATTGGACAAGAAGATCGCTGCAAGGACTGTTTCATTGGAGCCCTGTAGCCGTGACTACGGGTATGCCTGAACCTTATTGGCTGGACGAAATATAAACAATGCAGCAATATCATGTTATATGCTTTTGAGTTTTGATTTTCTTTGTTTCTAAAGCTGCAGACATTGTATGTATCTATTTTAATGAATCATATAGGGTTTGATTGATGTTACTTTTTGTATTTATATATGTAATTAGTGGCTGGTTGGTGATTGGTGCCCTGTGTGGTATCCACACCATTTAAGCCGATACTTTGTACTGTGTTACATGCTTGAAAAAGACCAGGATACTGGTCGAAACGTTGCTTTTACATGGACCAATAAAGTTTCCTTTTTGATACCAAGACACCCGGCTGGAGCGCTGTTCATCTTCCTTTGGATCTTTCTGATAGCACACTAGCAGCTGGGCAAGCGAGCTCCTGTAATGCATATTCTGCAATTCAGGCCAGGTGTCTATTTTAGATACCCAGTAATCAAAGGGAATGACCTGTGAGGGAGAACATCGATAAGGGAGGAAAAGTAGTTCGTAACCATACTGGACAAATGCTGTCTCCTTTCACTTTGAATCGATGCAGCAGTATCTGTCGTGTCTGCGGTCATTGCGAAATCACTCCACAACTTGGTCATAAAACCTGTTGTGAATTCTGTGGTCAAGCTCCCTCCTGTGGTCATGAGTGGTACTTCAGCTGGTTCTGTCCATGAGCTTCCTCTGGTGGATGTGAGTGGGGCTGCGGCTTCTGAGTTTCCTTCCTCATGTGACGAGGTTAAGTCGTTAGGTGCTGCTCTATTTAACTCCACCTAGTTCTTTGTTCCTAGCCTCCAGTCAATGTTCCAGTATTGGTCTTGCTCTCTCCTGGATCGTTCTTGTGACCTGTCTTCCCTGCATAAGCTAAGTCTGCTTGTGTTACTTTTGTTTGCTATTTTTTCTGTCCAGCTTGCTATATTGGTTTTTCTTGCTTGTTGGAAGCTCTGGGACGCAGAGGGAGCACCTCCGTGCCGTTAGTCGGTACGGAGGGTCTTTTTGCGCCCTCTGCGTGGTTGTTTGTAGGTTTTTGTGCTGACCGCAAAGATATCTTTCCTATCCTCGGTCTATTCAGTAAGTCGGGCCTCACTTTGCTAAAATCTATTTCATCTCTGTGTTTGTATTTTCATCTTACTCACAGTCATTATATGTGGGGGGCTGCCTTTTCCTTTGGGGAATTTCTCTGAGGCAAGGTAGGCTTATTTTTCTATCTTCAGGGCTAGCTAGTTTCTCAGGCTGTGCCCGAGGCGCCTAGGTCTGGTCAGGAGCACTCCACGGCTACCTCTAGTGTGGTGTGATAGGATTAGGGATTGCGGTCAGCAGAGTTCCCACGTCTCAGAGCTCGTCCTATGTTATTAGTAACTATCAGGTCACTTGGTGTGCTCTTAACCCCTTAAGCCCCAAGGGTGGTTTGCACGTTAATGACCGGGCCAATTTTTACAATTCTGACCACTGTCCCTTTATGAGGTTATAACTCTGGAACGCTTCAACGGATCCCAGTGATTCTGACACTGTTTTCTCAAGACATATTGTACTTCATGATAGTGGTAAAATTTCTTTGATATTACCTGCGTTTATTTGTGAAAAAAACGGAAATTTGGCGAAAATTTTGAAAATTTCGCAATTTTCCAAGTTTGAATTTTTATGCAAATAAATCACAGAGATATGTCACACAAAATACTTAATAAGTAACATTTCCCACATGTCTACTTTACATCAGAACAATTTTGGAACCAAAATTTTTTTTTGTTAGGGAGTTATAAGGGTTAAAAGTTGACCAGCAATTTCTCATTTTTACAACACCATTTTTTTTTAGCGACCACATCTCATTTGAAGTCATTTTGAGGGGTCTATATGATAGAAAATACCCAAGTGTGACACCATTCTAAAAACTGCACCCCTCAAGGTGCTCAAAACCATATTCAAGAAGTTTATTAACCCTTCTGGTGCTTCACAGGAATTTTTGGAATGTTTAAATAAAAATGAACATTTAACTTTTTTTCACAAAAAATTTATTTCAGCTCCAATTTGTTTTATTTTACCAAGGGTAACAGGAGAAAATGGACCCCAAAGGTTGTTGTACAATTTGTCCTGAGTACGCCTATACCCCATATGTGGGGGTAAACCACTGTTTGGGCGCATGACAGAGCTCGGAAGCGAAGGAGCGCCATTTGACTTTTCAATGCAAAATTGACTGGAATTGAGATGGGACGCCATGTTGCGTTTGGGGAGCCCCTGATGTGCCTAAACATTGAAACCCCCGACAAGTGACACCATTTTGGAAAGTAGACCCCCGGAGGAACTTATCTAGAGGTGTGGTGAGCACTTTGACCCACCAAGTGCTTCACAGAAGTTTATAATGCAGAACCGTAAAAATGAAAAATCATATTTTTTCACAAAAATTATCTTTTCGCCCCCAATTTTTTATTTTCCCAAGGGTAAGAGAAGAAATTGGACCCTAAAAGTTGTTGTACAATTTGTCCTGAGTACGCTGATATCCCATATGTGGGGGTAAACCACTGTTTGGGCGCATGGGAGAGCTCGGAAGGGAAGTAGCGCCGTTTGACTTTTCAATGCAAAATTGACAGGAATTGAGATGGGACCCCATGTTGCGTATGGAGAGCCACGGATGTGCCTAAACATTGAAACCCCCCACAAGTGACACCATTTTGGAAAGTAGACTCCCTAAGGAACTTATCTAGATGTGTTTTGAGCGCTTTGACCCACCAAGGGCTTCACAGAAGTTTATAATGCAGAGCCGTAAAAATAAAACAAAAATTTTTTCCCACAAAAATTATTTTTTTAGCCCCCAGTTTTGTATTTTCCCGAGGGTAGCAGGAGAAATTGGACCCCAAAAGTTGTTGTCCAATTTGTCCTGAGTGCGCTGATACCCCATATGTGGGGGGAACCACCATTTGGACACATGGAAGGGCTCGGAAGAGAAGGAGCGCCATTCGGAATGCAGACTTAGATGGAAAGGTCTGCAGGCGTCACATTGCGTTTGCAGAGCCTCTAATGTACCTAAACAGTAGAAACCCCCCACAAGTGACACCATGTTGGAAAGTAGACCCCCTAAGGAACTTATCTAGATGTGTGGTGAGCGCTTTGACCCACCAAGGGCTTCACAGAAGTTTATAATGCATAGCCGTAAAAATAAAACAAAAATTTTTTCCCACAAAAATTATTTTTCATCCCCCAGTTTTGTATTTTCCCGAGGGTAACAGGAGAAATTGGACCCCAAAAGTTGTTGTCCAATTTGTCATGAGTGCGCTGATACCCCATATGTGGGGGGAACCACCGTTTGGATGCATGGGAGGGCTCGGAAGGGAAGGAGCGCCATTTGGAATGCAGACTTAGATGGAATGGTCTGCAGGCGTCACATTGCGTTTGTAGAGCCCCTAATGTACCTAAACAGTAGAAGCCCCCCACAAGTGACCCCATTTTGGAAACTAGACCCCCCAAGGAACTTATCTAGATGTGTTGTAAGAACTTTGAACCTCCAAGTGTTTCACTACAGTTTATAACGCAGAGCCGTGAAAATAAAAAATCCTTTTTTTTCCCACAAAAATTATTTTTTAGCCCCCAGTTTTGTATTTTCCCAAGGGTATCAAGAGAAATTGGACCCCAAAGGTTGTTGTCCTATTTGTCCTGAGTATGCTGATACCCCATATGTTGGGGTAAACCCCTGTTTGGGCACACGGGAGAGCTCGGAAGAGAAGGAGCACTGTTTTACTTTTTCAACGCAGAATTGGCTGGAATTGAGATCGGACGCCATGTCGCGTTTGGAGAGCCCCTGATGTGCCTAAACAGTGGAAACCCCCCAATTATAACTGAAATCCTAATCCAAACACACCCCTAACCCTAATCCCAACAGTAACCCTAACCACACCTCTAACCCTGACACACCCCTAACCCCAATCCCAACCCTATTCCCAACCGTAAATGTAATCTAAACCCTAACCGTAATTTTAGCCCCAACCCTAACCCTAAGTTTAGCCCCAACCCTAACTGTAGCCTTAACCCTTGCCCCAACCCTAGCCCTAACCCTAGCCCTAACCCTAGCCCTAACCCTAGCCCTAGCCCTAACCCTAGCCCTAACCCTAGCCCCAACCCTAACCCTAGCCCTAACCCTAGACCTAACCCTAGCCCTAAACCTAGCCCCAACCCTAACCCTAGCCCTAACCCTAGCCCTAATGGGAAAATGGAAATAAATACATTTTTTTTATTTTTCCCTAACTAAGGGGGTGATGAAGGGGGGTTTGATTTACTTTTATAGCGGGTTTTTTAGCGGATTTTTATGATTGGCAGCCGTCACACACTGAAAGACGCTTTTTGTTGCAAAAAATATTTTTTGCGTTACCACATTTTGAGAGCTATAAATTTTCCATATTTTGGTCCACAGAGTCATGTGAGGTCTTGTTTTTTGCGGGACGAGTTGACGTTTTTATTGGTGACATTTTTGGGCACTTCACATTTTTTGATCGCTTTTTATTCCGATTTTTGTGAGGCAGAATGACCAAAAACCAGCTATTCATGAATTATTTTGGGGGAGGCGTTTATACCATTCCGCGTTTGGTAAAATTGATAAAGCAGTTTTATTCTTCGGGTCAGTACGATTACAGAGATACCTCATTTATATTTTTTTTTATGTTTTGGCGGTTTTATACGATAAAAACTATTCTATAGAAAAAATAATTATTTTTGCATCGCTTTATTCTGAGGACTATAACTTTTTTATTTTTTGCTGATCATGCTGTATGGCGGCTCGTTTTTTGTGGGACAAGATGACGATTTCAGCGGTACCATGGTTATTTATATCTGTCTTTTTGATCGCGTGTTATTCCACTTTTTGTTCGGCGGTATGATAATAAAGCGTTGTTTTTTGCCTCGTTTTTTTTTTTTTTTTCTTACGGTGTTTACTGAAGGGGTTAACTAGTGGGCCAGTTTTATAGGTTGAGTCGTTACGGACGCGGCGATACTAAATATGTGTACTTTTATTGTTTGTTTTTTTTATTTAGATAAAGAAATGTATTTATGGGAATAATATTTTTTTTTTTTTTCATTATTTTGGAATATTTTTTTTTATTTTTTTTTACACATTTGGAAATTTTTTTTTAACTTTTTTACTTTGCCCCAGGGGGGGACATCACAGATCGATGATCTGACAGTTTGCACAGCACTCTGTCAGATCACCGATCTGAGAGAAGTGCAGGCTGCTTCACAGTGCCTGCTCTGAGCAGGCTTCTGTGAAGCCACCTCCCTCCCTGCAGGACCCGGATGCCGCGGCCATATTGGATCCGGGTCTGGAGCAGGCAGGGAGGGAGGTAAGACCCTCGCAGCAACGCGATTACATCGCGTTGCTGCGGGGGGCTCAGGGAAGCACGCAGGGAGCCCCCTCCCTGCGCGATGCTTCCCTGCACCGCCGGCACATCGCGATCATGTTTGATCGCGGTGTGCCGGGGGTTAATGTGCCGGGAGCGGTCCGTGACCGCTCCTGGCACATAGTGCCGGATGTCAGCTGCGATAGGCAGCTGACACCTGGCCGCGATCGGCCGCGCTCCCCCCGTGAGCGCGGCCGATCGCATATGACGTACTATCCAGTCACTGGGAATTAAGTCCCAGGGCACCTCGACGGGATAGTACATCATATGGGATTAAGGGGTTAACCACCAGGTCCATTGTGTTTCTGAACCACCAGTTCATAACAGTACTGGAGGCCCAAAGTACTAATGCTTCTCAATAGAGGGAAAAGAGAAGTTCTGAGACCATTTTTTTTTCTCTGCACTGTGTTTTGTCTTTCTTTTCCCCTAGACATTTGGGTGGTTCAGGACACAGGTGTAGTGATGGACATTAAAGTCTGTCTTCTTGTGTGGATCATCTCACTGAACCTACAATTCCTATTCCTGATTTATTTTCTGGAGATAGATCTAAGTTTCTGAATTTCAAAAATAATTGCAAACTGTTTCTGGCTTTGAAACCCCGCTCCTCTGGTGACCCAGTTCAACAAGTTAAGATCATTATTTCTTTATTGCGTGGCGACCCTCAAGACTGGGCATTTTCCCTTGCGCCAGGAGATCCTGCATTATGTGATATTGATGCGTTTTTTCTGGCGCTCGGATTGCTTTATGATGAACCTAATTCAGTGGATCAGGCAGAGAAAAATTTGCTGGCTCTGTGTCAGGGTCAGGATGAGGTAGAGATATATTGTCAGAAGTTTAGGAAGTGGTCTGTGCTCACTCAATGGAATGAATGTGCGCTGGCAGCAATTTTCAGAAACGGTCTCTCTGAAGCCCTTAAGGATGTCATGGTGGGATTTCCTATGCCTGCTGGTCTGAATGAGTCTATGTCTTTGGCCATTCAGATCGATCGACGCTTACGTGAGCGTAAAACTGTGCACCATTTGGCGGTATTATCTGAGCATAAACCTAAACCTATGCAATGTGATAGGACTTTGACCAAAGCTGAACGGCAAGAACACAGACGTCGGAATGGGCTGTGTTTTTACTGTGGTGATTCCACTCATGCTATCTCCGATTGTCCTAAGCGCACTAAGCGGTTCGCTAGGTCTGCCACCATTGGTACGGTACAGTCGAAATTTCTTTTGTCCGTTACTTTGATCTGCTTTTTGTCATCCTATTCTGTCATGGCATTTGTGGATTCAGGCGCTGCCCTGAATTTGATGGACTTGGAGTTTGCTAGGCGCTGTGGGTTTTTCTTGGAGCCCTTGCAGTATCCTATTCCATTGAGAGGAATTGATGCTACGCCTTTGGCCAAGAATAAGCCTCAGTACTGGACCCAATTGACCATGTGCATGGCTCCTGCGCATCGGGAGGATATTCGCTTTTTGGTGTTGCATAATCTGCATGGTGTGGTCGTTTTGGGGTTGCCATGGCTACAAGTCCATAACCCAGTATTGGATTGGAAATCTATGTCTGTGTCCAGCTGGGGTTGTCAGGGGGTACATGGTGATGTTCCATTTCTGTCTATTTCATCATCCACCCCTTCTGAGGTCCCAGAGTTCTTGTCGGATTACCGGGATGTATTTGATGAGCCCAAGTCCAATGCCCTACTTCCGCATAGGGATTGCGATTGTGCTATCGATTTGATTCCTGGTAGTAAGTTTCCTAAAGGTCGACTGTTTAATTTGTCTGTGCCTGAGCACGCCGCTATGCGGAGTTACGTAAAGGAATCCTTGGAGAAGGGTCATATTCGCCCGTCGTCGTCGCCATTGGGAGCAGGGTTCTTTTTTGTGGCCAAGAAGGATGGTTCGTTGAGACCTTGTATTGATTACCGCCTTCTAAATAAAATCACGGTCAAATTTCAGTACCCCTTGCCGCTGCTGTCTGATTTGTTTGCTCGGATTAAGGGGGCTAGTTGGTTCACCAAGATAGATCTTCGTGGTGGGTATAATCTTGTGCGTATTAAACAGGGCGATGAATGGAAAACAGCATTTGATACGCCCGAGGGCCATTTTGAATACCTGGTTATGCCATTCGGGCTTTCCAATGTTCCATCAGTATTTCAGTCCTTTATGCATGACATCTTCCGAGAGTACCTGGATAAATTCCTGATTGTATACTTGGATGATATTTTGGTCTTCTCGGATGATTGGGAGTCTCACGTGAAGCAGGTCAGAATGGTGTTCCAGGTCCTGCGTGCGAATTCTTTGTTTGTGAAGGGGTCAAAGTGTCTCTTTGGTGTTCAGAAGGTTTCATTTTTGGGGTTAATTTTTTCCCCCTCTACTATGGAGATGGATCCTGTTAAAGTTCAGGCCATTTATGATTGGACTCAGCCGACATCTCTGAAGAGTCTACAAAAGTTCCTGGGCTTTGCTAATTTTTATCGTCGCTTCATCAATAACTTTTCTAGTATTGCTAAACCGTTGACTGATTTAACCAAGAAGGGTGCTGATGTGGTCAATTGGTCTTCTGCTGCTGTGGAAGCTTTTCAGGAGTTGAAGCGTCGTTTTTCTTCTGCCCCTGTATTGTGCCAGCCAGATGTTTCGCTCCCGTTCCAGGTAGAGGTTGATGCTTCTGAGATTGGAGCAGGGGCTGTTTTGTCGCGAAGAAGTTCTGATGGCTCGGTGATGAAACCGTGTGCCTTTTTTTCCAGGAAGTTTTCGCCTGCTGAGCATAATTATGATGTTGGCAATCGAGAGTTGCTGGCCATGAAGTGGGCATTCGAGTAGTGGCGTCATTGGCTTGAAGGAGCTAAGCATCGCGTGGTGGTCTTGACTGATCACAAGAACTTGACTTATCTCGAGTCTGCCAAACGGTTGAATCCTAGACAGGCTCGTTGGTCGCTGTTTTTCTCCCGTTTTGACTTTGTGGTTTTGTATCTTCCGGGCTCTAAGAATGTGAAGGCGGATGCCCTGTCTAGGAGTTTTGTGCCCGACTCTCCGGGTTTGCCTGAGCCGGCAGGTATTCTCAAAGAGGGGGTAATTTTGTCTGCCATCTCCCCTGATTTGCGGCGGGTGCTGCAAAAATTTCAGGCTAATAGACCTGACCGTTGCCCAGCGGAGAAACTGTTTGTCCCTGATAAATGGACGAGTAGAGTTATCTCTGAGGTTCATTGTTCGGTGTTGGCTGGTCATCCTGGAATCTTTGGTACCAGAGATTTGGTGGCTAGATCCTTTTGGTGGCCATCTCTGTCGCCGGATGTGCATTCGTTTGTGCAGTCCTGTGGGACTTGTGCTTGGGCTAAGCCCTGCTGTTCTCGTGCCAGTGGGTTGCTTTTGCCCTTGCCGGTCCCGAAGAGGCCTTGGACACATATCTCTATGGATTTTATTTCAGATCTCCCTGTCTCGCAAAAGATGTCGGTCATTTGGGTGGTTTGTGATCGCTTCTCTAAGATGGTCCATTTGGTACCCTTGTCTAAATTGCCTTCCTCCTCTGATTTGGTGCCATTATTTTTCCAGCATGTGGTTCGTTTACATGGCATTCCGGAGATCATCGTTTCGGACAGAGGTTCCCAGTTTGTTTCGAGGTTTTGGCGAGCCTTTTGTGCTAGGATCGGCATTGATTTGTCTTTTTCCTCGGCTTTCCATCCTCAGACAAATGGTCAAACTGAACGAACCAATCAGACCTTGGAAACATATCTGAGATGTTTTGTTTCTGCTGATCAGGATGATTGGGTGTCCTTTTTGCCTTTGGCTGAGTTCGCCCTTAATAATCGGGCCAGCTCGGCTACTTTGGTTTCTCCGTTTTTCTGCAATTCTGGTTTCCATCCTCGTTTCTCTTCAGGGCAGGTTGAGTCTTCGGACTGTCCTGGTGTGGATACTGTGGTGGATAGGTTGCAGCAGATTTGGACTCATGTAGTGGACAATTTGACATTGTCCCAGGAGAAGGCTCAACGTTTCGCTAACCGCAGGCGCTGTGTGGGTCCCCGACTTCGTGTTGGGGATTTGGTTTGGTTGTCATCTCGTTATATTCCTATGAAAGTTTCCTCTCCTAAGTTTAAGCCTCGTTTTATTGGTCCATATAGGATTTCTGAGGTTCTTAATCCTGTGTCTTTTCGTTTGACCCTTCCAGCTTCTTTTTCATCCATAATGTATTCCATAGGTCATTGTTGTGGAGATACGTGGCACCTGTGGTTCCATCCATTGATCCTCCTGCCCCGGTTTTGGTTGAGGGGGAGTTGGAGTATATAGTGGAGAAGATTTTGGATTCTCGTATTTCGAGACGGAAACTCCAGTACCTGGTTAAGTGGAAGGGTTATGGTCAGGAAGATAATTCCTGGGTCTTGGCCTCTGATGTTCATGCTGCCGATCTGGTTCGTGCCTTTCATTTGGCTCATCCTGGTCGGCCTGGGGGCTCTGGTGAGAGTTCGGTGACCCCTCCTCAAGGGGGGGGTACTGTTGTGAATTCTGTGGTCAAGCTCCCTCCTGTGGTCATGAGTGGTACTTCAGCTGGTTCTGTCCATGAGCTTCCTCTGGTGGATGTGAGTGGGGCTGCGGCTTCTGAGTTTCCTTCCTCATGTGACGAGGTTAAGTCGTTAGGTGCTGCTCTATTTAACTCCACCTAGTTCTTTGTTCCTAGCCTCCAGTCAATGTTCCAGTATTGGTCTTGCTCTCTCCTGGATCGTTCTTGTGACCTGTCTTCCCTGCATAAGCTAAGTCTGCTTGTGTTACTTTTGTTTGCTATTTTTTCTGTCCAGCTTGCTATATTGGTTTTTCTTGCTTGCTGGAAGCTCTGGGACGCAGAGGGAGCACCTCCGTGCCGTTAGTCGGTACGGAGGGTCTTTTTGCGCCCTCTGTGTGGTTGTTTGTAGGTTTTTGTGCTGACCACAAAGATATCTTTCCTATCCTCGGTCTATTCAGTAAGTCGGGCCTCACTTTGCTAAAATCTATTTCATCTCTGTGTTTGTATTTTCATCTTACTCACAGTCATTATATGTGGGGGGCTGCCTTTTCCTTTGGGGAATTTCTCTGAGGCAAGGTAGGCTTATTTTTCTATCTTCAGGGCTAGCTAGTTTCTCAGGCTGTGCCCGAGGCGCCTAGGTCTGGTCAGGAGCGCTGCACGGCTACCTCTAGTGTGGTGTGATAGGATTAGGGATTGCGGTCAGCAGAGTTCCCACGTCTCAGAGCTCGTCCTATGTTATTAGTAACTATCAGGTCACTTGGTGTGCTCTTAACCACCAGGTCCATTGTGTTTCTGAACCACCAGTTCATAACAAAAACCCCTCTGTCCAACGCCACTTCGGATTTGTGCACCTATAACACCTCTGCCATGTTGCCCCCTACAGCTCGTGTGAGAACCATCACCGCCGCTGTGTGCTGGGAATGCCTGAACCAAACAGTGTACAAGAGTTGCTTGTTTGGTAGCCAATATTTGCTTAAGGTTCTCATGTGGCATGATATTTTGTAATTTTCCTTTATATCGTGGATCCAGGAGGCAGGCAAACCAGTAATCGTCATCGGTCATCATTTGATAATGCGGGGGTCCCTTTTTAGGATACGCAAGGCATACTCAGCCATGTGGACCAATGTTCCAGGTGTCAATTCACTGCTTGTGCTGGGTTGAGGAGCACTTTCTTGCAAATCAACATCACTTGTGTCCCGCAAAAATCCTGTACCTGACCTTGCAATGCCACCAGTTTCTATTGCCCCCTGAGAAGCATCCTCCTCCCAAAAATATTCATCCCCATCATTCTCCTCCTCTTCCTCTTGGTCCGTCACCTCGTCCAGGAGAGTTCCCTGAGCAGACAATGGCTGACTGTCATCAAGGCTTCCCTCCTCCTCGGCTGCAGACGCCTGCTCCTTAATGTGCGTCAAACTTTCCATCAGCAGACGCATTAGTGGGATGCTCATGCTTATGATGGCGTCGTCTGCACTTACCAGCCGTGTGCATTCCTCAAAACACTGAAGGACTTGACAGATGTCTTGTAGCTTCGACCACTGCACACCAGACTAGGGTTGAGCGAAACAGATCGGACAAATTCAAAAATCGCCGAATTTCGGCAAAGTCGGGTTTCGTGAAACCCTACCCGATCCTAGTGTGGGATCGGCCATCAGGTCGGCGATCTTCTCATCAAAGTCGCATTTTGTATGACACTTTCAGCGCCATTTCTCATCCAATGAAGGAGGACGCAGAGTGTGGGCAGCGTGATGACATAGGTCTCGGTCCCCACCATCTTAGAGAAGGGTATTACAGTGATTGGCTTGCTTTCTGCGGCGTCACAGGGGCTATAAAGGGGCGTGCACACCGACTGCCATCTTACTTCTGACGATCTTAGCATAGGGAGAGGTTGCTGCAGCTTCATCAGAAGAAGGGATATAGTTAGGGAGGGAAGATTAACCCTGAAACTGCTTGTGCTGTAGCGATTTCCACTGTCCAACACCACCTTTTCTTTGCAGGGACAGTGGAGTTTATGTTTTTGTGCATCAGCTCTGTAGCTTATTAGGCTGCCCTATAAGGCTCCCTGATAGCTGCATTGCTGTTTGTACGCCGCTGTGCAAACCAACTGCTTTTTTAAAAGCAAAAATTCTGTTGCTCCTTTCTGCACAGTTTTCTTGTTTCTTTGTCCACACTTTTGTGTGCAGCAGTCCTTTTTTATTGCTGCCATACTTGTCCTGAGATCATTGTAGGGAGATTGGAATTGTACTACAGCCCTTGTATTTGTTTTATATATCTTCCAGCCACGTTCTGCCACTTACATTGAGTAGTGTAATACACTGGGCCTGAGTTTTGTTGCAGTCTCCCCCCCAAAAAAGGGAGATTGAAATTGGCACTAAGTGGATCTACGTCACAGTTCTGTTAGTTTGTCGTACACAGGACTGCCACTAGGAATTTCGGGGCCCCATACTGGCAAAATTTTCGGGGCAAAAAAAGCACCAGTACACAGGCTGAGATGCTTACCTGTCTAAGGCCTCCAACAATTGCACTAGCTAAGGTGCAGCGTACCCAAGTTAAAATGGCAGATACACAGGTGCAATAATACCGATAAGGCAGCCACCCTACAATCAGGAATTGGCCGCTTGGTGCACCTGTGCAAACAAATAGTCTGTATGTGGCGTGTTCACACAGAAATGCAAAGTATACGTCTCAAAGCCTATTAATGACACCATATAGCGGGCTAACCATAATGCATCCTGTGTGAACACAGGCCACAGTATACAGAGCCATCTAGGGCCCAGCCGCACCCTGGAAAAATATACAGTGCACCAAAAACATAACAATGTATGCAAGGTATTGGTCGATATTATGGCCACAATATTTAAGCTGCCAACCCGCGTCAATGGTCCTTACATATTGGCAGTCCTATTCTAAAAAACACCATAAGAGGAAAAACCTCCACTATTCTAGACAAAAAAAGCACCAGTACACAGGCAGAGATGCTTACCTGTCCAAAGCCTCCAAACAGGCCAATTCCTGATTGTAGGGTGGCTGCCTTATCGGTATTATTGCACCTGTTTATCTGCCATCTTAACTTGGGTCCGCTGCACCTTGGCTAGTGCAATTGTTGGAGGACTTGGACAGGTAAGCATCTCTGCCTGTGTACTGGTGCTTTTTTTGTCTAGAATAGTGGAGGTTTTTCCTCTTATGGTGTTTTTTCAAAATTTTCGGGGCCCCCTTAAGACTCCACCCAGGCTCCACACCAGCCCTGCCTCCACCCCTTGAACTGTCCACAGCCCCACCGCTGACTCTTGGAAAAACTCCACTTCTCACCAATCACATATTAACAGTTCTCATCACCAGATCACACACATAGACAGCAGATTTTGTTTTGGCCAAAAGGTTTTTTTAATCTGCTACGACGACAAGGTAGGCTCTTTTGGCTGGGCCCTACTCTACTCTAACTTATTAAACATTTGCTAAAATATGCAATACAATTTAGGTATATTTTTATTTATTTTTCAAATAAACAATAATACCACATACAAGGGACAAATATCACAACACCATGACCAGACACCATATTATCACCACATAGTGACCTATAATACTATCTACAAGGAACAAATACAGCCACATCATGTACAGACCACATATTACCACCACAGTGACCGAACAATATCACATACAGGGGGCAAATACCACCGCAGCATGTACAGACCACATATTACCACCACACAGTGATCGAATAATAGCATATACAAGGACCAAATAACACCACACTGTGACCAGAGCACATATTACCACCACATAGTGACCAAATAGTAGCACATACAAGGAACAAATACCGCCACACCATGACCAGACAACATATTACCACCACATTGTGACTGAATAGTACAATACTGATCATTAATAAAAAAAAAATACTATCACCATAAGTGCCATTATACACAGGAGATCTGTACTTAGTATGCAGTGACTGTGTATAGGTAATACAGTGGTCACAGGTACAATTATACACAGGAGCTCTGTATATAGGGTACAGTGTACATGTAATACAGTGATCACTAGTGACTAGTGTTGAGCGATACCGTCCGATACTTGAAAGTATCGGTATCGGATAGTATCGGCCGATACCCGAAAAATATCGGATATCGCCGATACCGATATCCGATACCAATACAAGTCAATGGGACATCAAGTATCGGAATGTATCCTCATGGATCCCAGGGTCTGAAGGAGAGGAAACTCTCCTTCAGGCCCTGGGATCCATATTAAAGTGTAAAATAAAGAATTAAAATAAAAAATATTGTTATATTCACCTCTCCGGCGGCCCCTGGACATCAGCGGGAGGATCCGGCGTCCGGCACGGCTTCTTTCTTCAAAATGCGCGCCTTTAGGACCTGTGGAATGACATCCCGGCTTCTGATTGGTCGCGTGCCGCCCATGTGACCGCCACGCGACCAATCAGAAGCCGCGACGTCATTCCTCAGGTCCTAAAAGGCGCTCATTCTAGGACTTTAGCTGAGGAATGACGTCGCGGCTTCTGATTGGTCGCGTGGCGGTCACATGGGCGGCACGCGACCAATCAGAAGCCGGGACGTCATACCACAGGTCCTAAAGGCGCGCATTTTGAAGAAAGAAGCCGTGCCGGACGCCGGTTCCTCGCGCAGATGTCCAGGGGCCGCCGGAGAGGTGAATATAACAATATTTTTTATTTTAATTCTTTATTTTACACTTCCGATACCGATACCCGATATCACAAAAATATCGGATCTCGGTATCGGAATTCCGATACCGCAAGTATCGGCCGATACCCGATACTTGCGGTATCGGAATGCTCAACACTACTAGTGACATAATACACAGGAGCTCTGTATACAGTATACAGTGTATGGGGTCAGTGTACAGGTAACACACTGACTGACCAGTGACGTCTCTAGCTGAAATCCTTCATCTTTGCCTTTCTTTTAATCCAGCGCAGACCGCCATCACTTCTTTCAGCCAGGACTCGTCTCTGCATAAAATAACACAGTTATCTAGAGCACCGCTTCCAGAGCACATTCCCTACTTTTTCCCTTTCTCCTACACATCTGAATACAGATGTTCACCCACCATTAATATATAATTGGTTATTATGCAACCCACCATTCCAAATATAAATTATAATCCGCCATTGTGCCCCAGCTATCTGTACATAACCACTTTCCCTATTTAATATATAAATTAATTAGCACCTGTACTCTTTCCCCCAATTTATTACCAGTCACTTTATCCTCAACGACCCCACTGTGTACCTCCCACTCTAACCCTTACCCCGATTCATTATAGTTACATGCCCCTTCTGCCTCAATTCATTGTCATGTCTTCTCTCTCTCCCACTCTCTATTCATTATCAACTGCTCTTCCCCACCCTCAAAATTCATTATTTGCTCTCCCCACCTTCAATACACCATTTGCTCTCCCCACTCCCACCTTCAATTCAATTGCCGTCCCCCGTCCCTCACAGTCACTTGATGTGCAGTCCCCATCACCCCCACTTCATCATTTGCAGTCCACCTTCATCATTTAGTCCCCTATTCCCCTTCACTTCATCTGCAGTCCCCCTTACTTCATCATTTGCAGCCCCCGATCATTTCATCATGTGCAGTACCCCCTCAAACACAATTCATCATCGGCAGTCTCCATCACTCCCACATCATCATTTGCAGTCCCCATCATTTGCAATCCCCATCACCCCTGCATCATTTGCAGTCCTCATCACCCCTGCATCATTTGCAGTCCCCATCACCCCCACTGTTGTGAATTCTCCTCTTGGGCTCCCTCCGGTGGTTATTGATGGTAATGCAGTTATTCCTGAGCAGCAGTCTTGGACAGGTGTTTCTGCTAATTGCAATTTGGACTGGGGTATTTAGCTGTGCAGGACTCATTAGTCCTTGCCAGTAGTCAATGTTCCTTTGGAAGTGTTGGTCCTCTGCCTGGCCCCTCCTGCTTGCTGCCAATTCAGCTAAGATAAGTGTTTTCTTCATTTTTTTAGGCACACAGCTGTGTGTTTATTTTCTGCGCTTATCTTGTTTCTTTTTTGTTCCTTCTAGACTGTGCCTGATGTTTTTCTCTGTCTAGTTGGACTCGCTGGAGTCGCAGATATACTCTCCACATCTTTAGTTAGGTGGTGGAGTTTTGTTTTTTTCTGCTGTGGATATTTTGTAGTGTTTTATGCTGACCGCATAGTATCCTGTACTATCCTTTCCTATCCAGGTAGAAGTGGCCTCCTTTGCTTATCCCTGTTTTCTGTCTGCGTGTGTCTTTTCCTCTCCTACTCACAGTCATTATTTGTGGGGGGCTACCTATCCTTTGGGGGTCTACTCTGAGGCAAGAGAGTTTTCCTATTTCCATCTTTAGGGATATTTAGTCCTTAGGCTGTGTTGAGGTGTCTAGGTCTGGTTAGGCACACCCCACGGCTACTTCTAGTTGCGGTGATAGGACCAGGGGTTGCGGTCAGAAAAGTTACCACTGCTCCAGCGAAGGTCATTTCATGCTGCTCCAAGGCCACCTGATCATAACACCCCACATCATCATTTGCAGTCCCCATCACCCCCACTTCATCATTTGCAGTAACCATCATCATTTGCAATCCCCATCACCCCCACATCATCATTTGCAGTTGACATCACCCCCACATCATGTGCAGTACCCCCTCAAACACACTTCATCATGTGCAGCCCCCTATCATTTCATCATGCGCAGTGCCCCCTCAAACACACGTCATCATCTGCAGCCCCCTATCATTTCATCATCTGCAGCCCCCTATCATTTCATCATGTACAGTACCCCCTCAAACACACTTCATCATTTGCAGCCCCCTATCATTTCATCATGTGCAGTACCTCCTCAAACACACTTCATCATCTGCAGCCCCCTATCATTTCATCATGTGCAGTGCCCCCTCAAACACACTTCATCATGTGCAGCCCCCTATCATTTCATCATGCGCAGTGCCCCCTCAAACACACATCATCTGCAGCCCCCTATCATTTCATCATCTGCAGCTCCCTATCATTTCATCATCTGCAGCCCCCTATCATTTCATCATGCGTAGTGCCCCTTCAAACATATTTCATCATCTGCAGCAGCCTATCATTTCATCATTTGCAGCCTCCTATCATTTCATCATGTGCAGTACCCCCTCAAACACACTTCATCATCTGCAGCCCCCTATCATTTCATCATGTGCAGTGCCCCTCAAACACACATCATCATCTGCAGCCCCCTATCATTTCATCATCTGCAGCTCCCTATCATTTCATCATCTGCAGCCCCCTATCATTTCATCATGCGTAGTGCCCCTTTAAACATATTTCATCATCTGCAGCCCCCTATCATTTCATCATTTGCAGCCTCCTATCATTTCATCATGTGCAGTACCCCCTCAAACACACTTCATCATCTGCAGCCCCCTATCATTTCATCATGCGCAGTGCCCCCTCAAACACATTTCATCATCTGCAGCTGCAGCGCCCCAAAGTCCTGGTCGTTGCA
This sequence comes from Ranitomeya imitator, assembly GCF_032444005.1. Taxonomy (NCBI): domain Eukaryota; kingdom Metazoa; phylum Chordata; class Amphibia; order Anura; family Dendrobatidae; genus Ranitomeya; species Ranitomeya imitator. The sequence goes on from NC_091282.1 coordinate 686,722,182, forward strand.
GTAATGTCGCTCTGCCACTAAGGGGCAGTTATGTCTGATTGCACTAAAGGAGTTCACCTGACCAGGTATCACAAGCACACATTACACTTCACACTCTGGCCACTAGGGGGAGCAAAAGGCACTATGTATTAGGTCACTCCTCACACTGGTAAAACTAGGGGTCGGATAGGAAGTTAGAACAGAACGCATCCTGGGGAGAGTCCAGGGAGGACCTGTCAGGGGTGGGTTCCTGACAGGGGCCTAGCAGAACGATTAGAAAGCAACGGAACCGCGCCTGCACTACCTTGCGGTGGTATCCTAAGAAAGGACAAGAAGAGAAGGATATTGTGGAAAGTGAGAAACGAGATCAAGCACAAAGGAGAGCCAGTAGGAGTCGTTCCCTGAGAACGGCAACTTCCTACTGAGGTGCGTAGCTGTTGACCGGAACACCGAGGAAGTAATTTACTCTATGCCTTACTTCAAATACCGCAGGACAGTTAATTATAGGTTGGCTGTCTACCATACATCACCTAAGCAGACATAGGGGGCAAGCGTGGAGAGGGGCGTCTCTAGGGTCCCAGAATAGCTCCGAGCCTTCCCGTCAAACGGGTGCGTCTTATCCAGATAAACTTGGGGGATGGAGAGAGAGAGAGAAAGAACGAGAACAGAAGTTGTGATGACCATCCCGAATGCTCAGCAGGGAAGAACTACAACACACAGGTGCTAGTGGTAGGCAACAATTTCCACCTGCAAAGGGAACTCTGGATGTGCCTTCGGACCGGCCGGTCTCAGACAGCCCGGTTGACAGTGCTCTGGATTGCGGATCCCGAAGTCTTCAGTAAAAGGTAAAGAGACTGCAACCCTGTGTCCTCGTTATTGTCTGCACCTCACACCATTACCACCTACATTACTGGGAAGCCCTGGGGATATACTTCGCCTGTGGGAAGGTATACCATCCAGCTGCCATCACATCACCCCAGTGGACCCCAAGCAGCGTCGGTCGACCTGACCGAATACGACAGGTGGCGTCACGAAACTTTAGCCGACTTTCATCACCCCTTTTATTGGACACCCCTTAGCAGGGTCACGGACCGGGTCCAGCCACCGTGACAACCCCAGAACTGAGACAGAGAGGACCGGTACCGAGTAACCCACGGCCCTGCGTCTGGGGGCGCTCCACAGTCCCCTATCATTTCATCATTTGCAACCTCCTATCATTTCATCATGTGCAGTACCCCCTCAAACACACTTCATCATCTGCAGCCCCCTATCATTTCATCATGTGCAGTACCCCCTCAAACACACTTCATCATCTGCAGCCCCCTATCATTTCACCATGTGCAGTACCCCCTCAAACACACTGCATCATCTGCAGTCTCACTCCCCCCCACCTCACCCATTTAAAAAAAAAATAATGTTTTTTAGACTTACCTCAGTCATTCCCGGGGCGTCTAGTGTTGTCAGCAGTGAAGCAGCAGCTAGAATGTATGGGCTGCTGAGAGGACCCGACAGGAGCCCCTACATTCTAGCACATTCACTACTAAGACTGCTAGAATGTATGGGCTGTAGTCAGGACCTGCAGGGAGCCCATACATTCTAGCTACAGCCGAGCAGGAACTGCGCAGCCGACTAGGTGAGACGGCCGTGCACAGCTCCAAGAAAGCTCCTGGGCCCCAGTGCTGATGTGTGCGCTGCAGTGCACAGTATTTTAGTGCATGATGGGGCCTGATCAGTAGAAGCACAACAGTGGGGCCCCGGATCTGCGGGCCCCTCTGTGTACTGCTGCTGACCGGGCCCCATACAGCAGTAAGGGCAGTAATGCCCTGATGGCGACCCTGGACATAATGATAGGGAATTTAGATTGTGAGCCCCAACGGGAACAGTGATGATAATGTGTGCAACCTGTAAAGAACTGCGTAATATGTTAGTGCTATATAAAAATAAAGATTATTATAATTTATTTATTATTATAATTTGTCAAGGTAAATTCATTGTCCTTTCTAAATTATCCTGGTAAACCTTTGCTTCCCAAATTCCCACTGGTAAAAAGTTCTCGACCTATAAGAAATAAAACGTTGGAAATCAATTAGGCAAAAAATATTTTGATTTTTCCTGTGTTTTTTTTTATAACAATGGTTTGAAGCATTTCTCTCCTGTAGTGCTAGCCCAGAGCTGCTGCTTTTTAATGCTACTTAAACTGCAGAGGTACAATAGAGGCAAGAATACATTTTACTGATATACATACAGGCTATACAATGCTGCTAAAAATGTACAAGGACATTTCAGTGAGGGCATGCAATGTGAAAAAATAATAATAATAATAATCTTTATATAGTGCCAACATATTCCGCAGCGCTTTACAGTTTAACAGTTTCAAACGCAAGTCATAAATGACAACGTTCACAATACAATAATTAAAGCAACACAAGACGACCCTGCTCGTGAGAGCTTACAATCTACAATGAGGTGGGGGAGATACAAAGCTGTGTATTTACAATGATGTATTTACAATGATGGTCCAGCCATCTTCAGGGAGTGGGGGATAGATGGAGATAGTGAATGGGCTACACATGCGCCCTTACACATAAAATGACTGATTAGGCAACATGATAGACCGCTCTGAACAAATTTGTTTTGAGGTCGCACCTAAATCTATGCAAATTGTGGATTGTCCTAATATCTTGGGGTAGAACATTCCAGAGGATTGGTGCAGCACGGGAGAAGTCTTGGAGTGGAGGTACGGATTAGTGCAGAGGTTAGTCGAAAGTCATTTGCAGAGCGCAGCGGTCGGCTAGGCCGATAGACCGAAATGAGGGAGGAGATGTAAGGGGGTGCCGCATTGTGGAGAGCTTTGTGGGTGAGAACAAGTACTTTGAATTAAATCCTTTAATGAATGGGCAGCCATAAATTAAAGTTTTGTAACTTTAACCCTCTGTCATATTAAAATTGGAAAAAACTTGCCAAAAGCGTCAGTTTCCCATTGCAGATTGTGATGTCTAAAGTAAATGCTAAGTGCACTTTAACTTCTTACTGGAACAGTAAAATATGTTCCCCTCTGTGCTTTCAAGTTTACAACTTTTATTTTCTTCAATGTAGCTGTATCAGTCCTTGGATTTTGTTATGTACATTGGAGTTTGTGGGAAAAAATTTGGCGTACTTTGAATGTATTGAATAATTCTTAGTATTTTTTGTTTGGAAGGTGGAAGCGATAAAAACAGCAATTTACTGCACAATGACAGCTATAAAAACAAAATACAATAAACAATGGCGAAGCTAAATTTTTTTGTAATTTCACCAATTTTTGGATTTTTTTTAGTAATTTTCTAGTACATTGTATGCTGAAATTAATGGTGTCATTCAAATTACATCTCATTCCACAAAAAATAAGGTATCAAGTTTATATCAATGGAAGATAAAAGTATAACTTTTGGAGGAATAGGAGCAAAAATCAATAGTTCAAAAATTAAATTGGTTTGCTGCGGAAACTGATTTTCTGATTATTTATTCCCTTAAACGCCTTTGGGCGACAGCTGGTAATATAATGGCATGTAATGTTGTATGTGGCATATGGGAAATAGCAGCCACATAAAAACATTAAGGTGGAAACTGCCCTGTAAGTCAGTCTGATATAAACCCATTTCCATCATTTTGGGTCAGGTGCAAGCAGGTGTAAATGGAGCCATAAAAGGGTTATACGAGTTGAAATAATAGAACCTTACATGTCCATGTGCTGCATCTGTTATTGGCTCATTAAAGTGTATAGGAATCTGTAATACCAGATACATAGCTTAAAGGGGTTGTCCAGTCCTATAAGTCTGCAGTCACTCTGTGTGACTGCAGAATTATGAATCCTCCCCCAGTGCAAACACTGTGCACTGTAGAGATTCCCCAGTTTCTGAGTCAGGCTAGGAGGGTATGTATGAGTTATACATACTTCCGGCCTCACTCCATACACTTATATTGTGTGAGGCCACACCCTGACTAGTGATGCGGCTGACCCATATGATGCTCCAGTATATGGTGGTCCCATATAATGCTTCAGTATACTGTTAAAGAAAAAACACACGATCAAAGAATCCCAAAGAAATGGATAGAAAATGCAAAATTACTTTATTTAATACTACAGGACATTTGGCAAATAAGTGGAACAAAGATCAAAGTCAAATTGCACATGCAGGGAACAAAAGGACGCACACAAGTGGGTAGGAAGCGGGAAGAATTAGATGTAATTCATATTCAATAACTGGCTATAATTGTAGGCTCTAATGCATATTGCACTACCCCAATTAGCCTAAAGAAATTATAGAAATCACTGAAATGATCCCCTACAAAAACCAATATAAAGCCACCAAAAGTATAAAAAGAAATCACTGACTGTGGTGGACGAACAAAACCTAAAACATTACTTTGCAATCCACTTCCTGAGCCATTGCTGCTACACCCTAATTTATCCCCTGATGAGCCCCTATACTGGGAAGGGGCGAAACGCGTAGGGATGGCGAGATGGGACGAACTATGTCACATACTCAGATAAGTTTTTCTATTTTTTCAGTCATGGCAGACCGAACATAGCACTTATCTACAAGAAAGTAATGAGGGATTGGACTCAGGCGTCTTGGGCTCTTATATGCATAGGCCCAATTAAAATGAGAGACGCCATACGTGATACCTGATATAGCAGACATGTTTTCATTTGTCTTTGATTATCTTTTCTTGTCTAGTTTCATATTTTGTTTATTTTTTATTTTTTATATCTGATGCTGAGCTCGCATGGTACCTAGTGTGTAAATTCATATATCACCCATTTAAATAAGCTCTCATAGGACGGAGTATAGCATTTACCTATATGAAAAGAATGAGGGATTGGCCTCAGGTGTGCTGGGCTTTTTCATATATTGGCCCAATCTAAATGAGAGACATCATATGTGACACCAGACATCTCCCAGACAAAAGGGCTCGCATTTGATCTAGTATAGCATTTATAAAAGAGAAGGTATTGAGGGATTGGCATCAGCTATATTGGGCTCGCTTATATATTGGCCAAGTCTAAATGAGAGACACTATATGTGATACCTGGCATAGTGTTCATTTTTTTCATTTGTGTTTTATTTTTTCTTCTTTTTTGTTGAATATTTTGCTCATTTTTTTTTTATATATATTTGACATCTTATGCTGAATTCATATGGTATCTAGGATGTACATGTATATATCATCTAAACATATGAACACCTTTTGAGTGAGCTGATATATCTGCTATCTTCGTATCTTAGACACTTATTCTAGTAATTTACCTCTTGTATGGGTCCTAGGTATAGGTCTGCCGCTTATGACATGTAGGTCATGTACTAACAAAGATAGTGACATATGAGTATAAATACTAGGGGTTCTTATTCTTTATGACCTCTGAAGCATTTATGAGCACAGGATATTGGTGCTCTACTGTACCCCATAACTCTGGTTTTTGATTGTTGCTTGTGCATTACTATTTATTTTTTCGAGCAATATATATACCAGTTTGGCTGACATAGCCTTGGGGTACATGTAATCTAGTGGACTTTTACGCAGCACTATTCTTTTGCTGCGGTTTTTAGTAGGTTTTGTTACACTTTTTTCACTTTTTTACACTTGTTTTCACGTTTTTTGGTTAGTGTGACCTTTTTGGTCAATTTGTGTGTATGTCTGTGGGGCTCCTGGGCGTGGGTAGTTGGTAGGGCCCAGTTAGGGCAAGAAGGGACAGTCGACGTGGAGCGGGGGCGCCACATCGCTATTTAGGGTGCCAACCTCCGCTGTTAGGTAGGTGTAAGATACTCTAGGGCCACCTAACAGGGACTGTTTCAGGAATACATTTGTTACTACTTCCTGCATTTTTTCCTACCCTATCCGAACCCAGGTGGTTGATGTTGGTAGCATACATTTAAGTATATTTTTCTCTATTACAATTTTAGATATTATTAATAAAGTATTTTTTTAGGATATTGTGTTTTTTTGGTTGTCTAATCTAAATATATCCTTATAGTATTTTAGTTGGTTGTCTATATCACATATAACGCAGCATGTCTGGCTATGATATGAGCTCATATCATGGCGACATTGAGGCGAAGTTACCATAGTGCTTATGCGATATATTTTGGTCTGGCACGATCCATAATTCTTGTCCCAGTATGATGATTGGAGAAAGTGTGGCTAATGAGTTGAAGGTATTTGTGTATGGGGAAAATGGAATGAAAAATAATAAACCCCATTAAGCTCCACCCAGATATGAATGATAGGAGCAGAGAATTACATTAACTGTGTGTCTGCTTTCGCTTGGAGACTAGTTATAGGACAGCACAGGCACAGAAGGAATGTTGTGTGCAAAATGAATATAGCCTCATTCCTTTGATATTAGTGTATTTTGAGCCCTTTTCTTAGTATTCAGTCTGTGACACTAACATAGTAACATAGTTACATAGTAACATAGTTAGTAAGGCCGAAAAAAGACATTTGTCCATCCAGTTCAGCCTATATTCCATCATAATAAATACCCAGATCTACGTCCTTCTACAGAACCTAATAATTGTATGATACAATATTGTTCTGCTCCAGGAAGACATCCAGGCCTCTCTTGAACCCCTCGACTGAGTTCGCCATCACCACCTCCTCAGGCAAGCAATTCCAGATTCTCACTGCCCTAACAGTAAAGAATCCTCTTCTATGTTGGTGGAAAAACCTTCTCTCCTCCAGACGCAAAGAATGCCCCCTTGTGCCCGTCACCTTCCTTGGTATAAACAGATCCTCAGCGAGATATTTGTATTGTCCCCTTATATACTTATACATGGTTATTAGATCGCCCCTCAGTCGTCTTTTTTCTAGACTAAATAATCCTAATTTCGCTAATCTATCTGGGTATTGTAGTTCTCCCATCCCCTTTATTAATTTTGTTGCCCTCCTTTGTACTCTCTCTAGTTCCATTATATCCTTCCTGAGCACCGGTGCCCAAAACTGGACACAGTACTCCATGTGCGGTCTAACTAGGGATTTGTACAGAGGCAGTATAATGCTCTCATCATGTGTATCCAGACCTCTTTTAATGCACCCCATGATCCTGTTTGCCTTGGCAGCTGCTGCCTGGCACTGGCTGCTCCAGGTAAGTTTATCATTAACTAGGATCCCCAAGTCCTTCTCCCTGTCAGATTTACCCAGTGGTTTCCCGTTCAGTGTGTAATGGTGATATTGATTCCTTCTTCCCATGTGTATAACCTTACATTTATCATTGTTAAACCTCATCTGCCACCTTTCAGCCCAAGTTTCCAACTTATCCAGATCCATCTGTAGCAGAATACTATCTTCTCTTGTATTAACTGCTTTACATAGTTTTGTATCATCTGCAAATATCGATATTTTACTGTGTAAACCTTCTACCAGATCATTAATGAATATGTTGAAGAGAACAGGTCCCAATACTGACCCCTGCGGTACCCCACTGGTCACAGCGACCCAGTTAGAGACTATACCATTTATAACCACCCTCTGCTTTCTACCACTAAGCCAGTTACTAACCCATTTACACACATTTTCCCCCAGACCAAGCATTCTCATTTTGTGTACCAACCTCTTGTGCGGCACGGTATCAAACGCTTTGGAAAAATCGAGATATACCACGTCCAATGACTCACCGTGGTCCAGCCTATAGCTTACCTCTTCATAAAAACTGATTAGATTGGTTTGACAGGAGCGATTTCTCATAAACCCATGCTGATATGGAGTTAAACAGTTATTCTCATTGAGATAATCCAGAATAACATCCCTCAGAAACCCTTCAAATATTTTACCAACAATAGAGGTTAGACTTACTGGCCTATAATTTCCAGGTTCACTTTTAGAGCCCTTTTTGAATATTGGCACCACATTTGCTATGCGCCAATCCTGCGGAACAGACCCTGTCGCTATAGAGTCACTAAAAATAAGAAATAATGGTTTATCTATTACATTACTTAGTTCTCTTAGTACTCGTGGGTGTATGCCATCCGGACCCGGAGATTTATCTATTTTAATCTTATTTAGCCGGTTTCGCACCTCTTCTTGGGTTAGATTGGTGACCCTTAATATAGGGTTTTCATTGTTTCTTGGGATTTCACCTAGCATTTCATTTTCCACCGTGAATACCGTGGAGAAGAAGGTGTTTAATATGTTAGCTTTTTCCTCGTCATCTACAACCATTCTTTCCTCACTATTTTTTAAGGGGCCTACATTTTCAGTTTTTATTCTTTTACTATTGATATAGTTGAAGAACAGTTTGGGATTAGTTTTACTCTCCTTAGCAATGTGCTTCTCTGTTTCCTTTTTGGCAGCTTTAATTAGTTTTTTAGATAAAGTATTTTTCTCCCTATAGTTTTTTAGAGCTTCAATGGTGCCATCCTGCTTTAGTAGTGCAAATGCTTTCTTTTTACTGTTAATTGCCTGTCTTACTTCTTTGTTTAGCCACATTGGGTTTTTCCTATTTCTAGTCCTTTTATTCCCACAAGGTATAAACCGCTTACACTGCCTATTTAGGATGTTCTTAAACATTTCCCATTTATTATCTGTATTCTTATTTCTGAGGATATTGTCCCAGTCTACCAGATTAAGGGCATCTCTAAGCTGTTCAAACTTTGCCTTCCTAAAGTTCAATGTTTTTGTGACTCCCTGACAAGTCCCCCTAGTGAAAGACAGGTGAAACTGTACAATATTGTGGTCGCTATTTCCTAAATGCCCGACCACCTGCAGATTTGTTATTCTGTCAGGTCTATTAGATAGTATTAGGTCTAAAAGTGCTGCTCCTCTGGTTGGATTCTGCACCAATTGTGAAAGATAATTTTTCTTGGTTATTAGCAGAAACCTGTTGCCTTTATGGGTTTCACAGGTTTCTGTTTCCCAGTTAATATCCGGGTAGTTAAAGTCCCCCATAACCAGGACCTCATTATGGGTTGCAGCTTCATCTATCTGCTTTAGAAGTAGACTTTCCATGCTTTCTGTTATATTTGGGGGTTTGTAACAGACCCCAATGAGAATTTTGTTACCATTTTTCCCTCCATGAATTTCAACCCATATGGACTCGACATCCTCATTCCCTTCGCTAATATCCTCCCTTAAAGTGGACTTTAGACAAGACTTTACATAGAGACAAACCCCTCCTCCTCTCCGATTTTTACGATCCTTTCTAAACAGACTGTAACCCTGTAAGTTAACTGCCCAGTCATAGCTTTCATCTAACCATGTCTCGGTTATTCCCACTATGTCAAAGTTACCTGTAGATATTTCTGCTTCTAGTTCTTTCATCTTGTTTGTCAGGCTTCTGGCGTTTGCGAGCATGCAGTTTAGAGGATTTTGTTTTGTTCCAATCTCCTCACTGTGGATTGTTTTAGAAATGTTCTTACCTCCCTTCAGAGTATGTTTTCCTGGGTCGTCTTTGTTCGAGTCTAATGTTTTTCTTCCCGTCCCCTCTTCTTCTAGTTTAACGCCCTCCTGATGAGTGTAGCGAGTCTTCTGGCGAATGTGTGTTTCCCAGGTTTGTTGAGGTGTAGTCCGTCTCTGGCGAGGAGTCCATCATACCAGTAATTCACACCGTGGTCCAGGAATCCAAATCCTTGTTGTCTGCACCATCGTCTTAGCCAGTTGTTTGCATCAAGGATCCTGTTCCATCTCCTGGTGCCATGCCCGTCTACTGGAAGGATAGAAGAAAAAACTACCTGTGCATCCAGTTCCTTTACTTTCTTCCCCAACTCTTCAAAGTCCTTGCAGATTGTCGGTAGGTCCTTCCTTGCCGTGTCATTGGTGCCAACATGTATCAGAAGAAATGGGTGGACGTCCTTGGAGCTGAAGAGCTTTGGTATCCTATCGGTCACATCCTTGATCATCGCACCTGGAAGGCAGCATACTTCTCTTGCAGTTATGTCCGGTCTGCAGATGGCTGCTTCTGTGCCTCTCAGTAGTGAGTCTCCCACCACCACCACTCTTCGTTGCTTCTTGGCTGTACTTTTTGCTGTCACTTGTTGCTGTGTGCCCTTTTCTTTTTTGCTTGCTGGTATTGCTTCATTCTTAGGTGTGCCATCTTCATCCTCTACAAAGATTTGATATCGGTTCTTCAGTTGTGTGGTTGGTGATTTCTCCATGGTCTTCTTGCTTCTTTTGGTCACATGCTTCCACTCATCTGCTTTTGGAGGTTCTCTGACACTTTTTTCACCTTCTGTGACAAGTAGAGATGCTTCTGTTCTGTCTAGAAAGTCTTCATTCTCTTTGATGAGTTTCAAAGTTGCTATTCTTTCTTCCAGACCCCGCACCTTTTCTTCTAAAAGGGCCACTAGTCTACACTTCTGACAGGTGAAATTGGATTCTTCTTCTGGTCGATCTGTGAACATGTAGCACATGCTGCAGCTCACCATGTAGGTTGTCACATCTGCCATGTTGCTCCTAGATCCTGCTGACTTGCTGTGTGTTTTCCTTCTTGTGTAATCTACTCAGCCAAGCTCTCTTGCAATAATGTCCTACAGGCAAAAATTCGCGCGCCGTAAGGCGCGCGGTTTGGTGATGCTTTCGAAGCAGCTGGTCCCGGCTGTACCCAACGATCTTCTAGCTTAGTGAGACTTCGCTTCTCCCAGAAGGCACCTGGAATATGCAAATTAGCCTCCTGAAGCTTGAATCCCTGGTTTGGTGATGCTTTCGAAGCAGCTGGTCCCGGCTGTACCCAACGATCTTCTAGCTTAGTGAGACTTCGCTTCTCCCAGAAGGCACCTGGAATATGCAAATTAGCCTCCTGAAGCTTGAATCCCTGGTTTGGTGATGCTTTCGAAGCAGCTGGTCCCGGCTGTACCCAACGATCTTCTAGCTTAGTGAGACTTCGCTTCTCCCAGAAGGCACCTGGAATATGCAAATTAGCCTCCTGAAGCTTGAATCCCTGGTTTGGTGATGCTTTCGAAGCAGCTGGTCCCGGCTGTACCCAACGATCTTCTAGCTTAGGGAGACTTCGCTTCTCCCAGAAGGCACCTGGAATATGCAAATTAGCCTCCTGAAGCTTGAATCCCTGGTTTGGTGATGCTTTCGAAGCAGCTGGTCCCGGCTGTACCCAACGATCTTCTAGCTTAGTGAGACTTCGCTTCTCCCAGAAGGCACCTGGAATATGCAAATTAGCCTCCTGAAGCTTGAATCCCTGGTTTGGTGATGCTTTCGAAGCAGCTGGTCCCGGCTGTACCCAACGATCTTCTAGCTTAGTGAGACTTCGCTTCTCCCAGAAGGCACCTGGAATATGCAAATTAGCCTCCTGAAGCTTGAATCCCTGGTTTGGTGATGCTTTCGAAGCAGCTGGTCCCGGCTGTACCCAACGATCTTCTAGCTTAGGGAGACTTCGCTTCTCCCAGAAGGCACCTGGAATATGCAAATTAGCCTCCTGAAGCTTGAATCCCTGGTTTGGTGATGCTTTCGAAGCAGCTGGTCCCGGCTGTACCCAACGATCTTCTAGCTTAGGGAGACTTCGCTTCTCCCAGAAGGCACCTGGAATATGCAAATTAGCCTCCTGAAGCTTGAATCCCTGGTTTGGTGATGCTTTCGAAGCAGCTGGTCCCGGCTGTACCCAACGATCTTCTAGCTTAGTGAGACTTCGCTTCTCCCAGAAGGCACCTGGAATATGCAAATTAGCCTCCTGAAGCTTGAATCCCTGGTTTGGTGATGCTTTCGAAGCAGCTGGTCCCGGCTGTACCCAACGATCTTCTAGCTTAGGGAGACTTCGCTTCTCCCAGAAGGCACCTGGAATATGCAAATTAGCCTCCTGAAACTTGAATCCCTGGTTTGGTGATGCTTTCGAAGCAGCTGGTCCCGGCTGTACCCAACGATCTTCTAGCTTAGTGAGACTTCGCTTCTCCCAGAAGGCACCTGGAATATGCAAATTAGCCTCCTGAAGCTTGAATCCCTGGTTTGGTGATGCTTTCGAAGCAGCTGGTCCCGGCTGTACCCAACGATCTTCTAGCTTAGGGAGACTTCGCTTCTCCCAGAAGGCACCTGGAATATGCAAATTAGCCTCCTGAAGCTTGAATCCCTGGTTTGGTGATGCTTTCGAAGCAGCTGGTCCCGGCTGTACCCAACGATCTTCTAGCTTAGTGAGACTTCGCTTCTCCCAGAAGGCACCTGGAATATGCAAATTAGCCTCCTGAAGCTTGAATCCCTGGTTTGGTGATGCTTTCGAAGCAGCTGGTCCCGGCTGTACCCAACGATCTTCTAGCTTAGGGAGACTTCGCTTCTCCCAGAAGGCACCTGGAATATGCAAATTAGCCTCCTGAAGCTTGAATCCCTGGTTTGGTGATGCTTTCGAAGCAGCTGGTCCCGGCTGTACCCAACGATCTTCTAGCTTAGTGAGACTTCGCTTCTCCCAGAAGGCACCTGGAATATGCAAATTAGCCTCCTGAAGCTTGAATCCCTGGTTTGGTGATGCTTTCGAAGCAGCTGGTCCCGGCTGTACCCAACGATCTTCTAGCTTAGTGAGACTTCGCTTCTCCCAGAAGGCACCTGGAATATGCAAATTAGCCTCCTGAAGCTTGAATCCCTGGTTTGGTGATGCTTTCGAAGCAGCTGGTCCCGGCTGTACCCAATGATCTTCTAGCTTAGTGAGACTTCGCTTCTCCCAGAAGGCACCTGGAATATGCAAATTAGCCTCCTGAAGCTTGAATCCCTGGTTTGGTGATGCTTTCGAAGCAGCTGGTCCCGGCTGTACCCAACGATCTTCTAGCTTAGTGAGACTTCGCTTCTCCCAGAAGGCACCTGGAATATGCAAATTAGCCTCCTGAAGCTTGAATCCCTGGTTTGGTGATGCTTTCGAAGCAGCTGGTCCCGGCTGTACCCAACGATCTTCTAGCTTAGTGAGACTTCGCTTCTCCCAGAAGGCACCTGGAATATGCAAATTAGCCTCCTGAAGCTTGAATCCCTGGTTTGGTGATGCTTTCGAAGCAGCTGGTCCCGGCTGTACCCAACGATCTTCTAGCTTAGGGAGACTTCGCTTCTCCCAGAAGGCACCTGGAATATGCAAATTAGCCTCCTGAAGCTTGAATCCCTGGTTTGGTGATGCTTTCGAAGCAGCTGGTCCCGGCTGTACCCAACGATCTTCTAGCTTAGGGAGACTTCGCTTCTCCCAGAAGGCACCTGGAATATGCAAATTAGCCTCCTGAAGCTTGAATCCCTGGTTTGGTGATGCTTTCGAAGCAGCTGGTCCCGGCTGTACCCAACGATCTTCTAGCTTAGTGAGACTTCGCTTCTCCCAGAAGGCACCTGGAATATGCAAATTAGCCTCCTGAAGCTTGAATCCCTGGTTTGGTGATGCTTTCGAAGCAGCTGGTCCCGGCTGTACCCAACGATCTTCTAGCTTAGGGAGACTTCGCTTCTCCCAGAAGGCACCTGGAATATGCAAATTAGCCTCCTGAAACTTGAATCCCTGGTTTGGTGATGCTTTCGAAGCAGCTGGTCCCGGCTGTACCCAACGATCTTCTAGCTTAGTGAGACTTCGCTTCTCCCAGAAGGCACCTGGAATATGCAAATTAGCCTCCTGAAGCTTGAATCCCTGGTTTGGTGATGCTTTCGAAGCAGCTGGTCCCGGCTGTACCCAACGATCTTCTAGCTTAGGGAGACTTCGCTTCTCCCAGAAGGCACCTGGAATATGCAAATTAGCCTCCTGAAGCTTGAATCCCTGGTTTGGTGATGCTTTCGAAGCAGCTGGTCCCGGCTGTACCCAACGATCTTCTAGCTTAGTGAGACTTCGCTTCTCCCAGAAGGCACCTGGAATATGCAAATTAGCCTCCTGAAGCTTGAATCCCTGGTTTGGTGATGCTTTCGAAGCAGCTGGTCCCGGCTGTACCCAACGATCTTCTAGCTTAGGGAGACTTCGCTTCTCCCAGAAGGCACCTGGAATATGCAAATTAGCCTCCTGAAGCTTGAATCCCTGGTTTGGTGATGCTTTCGAAGCAGCTGGTCCCGGCTGTACCCAACGATCTTCTAGCTTAGTGAGACTTCGCTTCTCCCAGAAGGCACCTGGAATATGCAAATTAGCCTCCTGAAGCTTGAATCCCTGGTTTGGTGATGCTTTCGAAGCAGCTGGTCCCGGCTGTACCCAACGATCTTCTAGCTTAGTGAGACTTCGCTTCTCCCAGAAGGCACCTGGAATATGCAAATTAGCCTCCTGAAGCTTGAATCCCTGGTTTGGTGATGCTTTCGAAGCAGCTGGTCCCGGCTGTACCCAACGATCTTCTAGCTTAGTGAGACTTCGCTTCTCCCAGAAGGCACCTGGAATATGCAAATTAGCCTCCTGAAGCTTGAATCCCTGGTTTGGTGATGCTTTCGAAGCAGCTGGTCCCGGCTGTACCCAACGATCTTCTAGCTTAGTGAGACTTCGCTTCTCCCAGAAGGCACCTGGAATATGCAAATTAGCCTCCTGAAGCTTGAATCCCTGGTTTGGTGATGCTTTCGAAGCAGCTGGTCCCGGCTGTACCCAACGATCTTCTAGCTTAGTGAGACTTCGCTTCTCCCAGAAGGCACCTGGAATATGCAAATTAGCCTCCTGAAGCTTGAATCCCTGGTTTGGTGATGCTTTCGAAGCAGCTGGTCCCGGCTGTACCCAACGATCTTCTAGCTTAGGGAGACTTCGCTTCTCCCAGAAGGCACCTGGAATATGCAAATTAGCCTCCTGAAGCTTGAATCCCTGGTTTGGTGATGCTTTCGAAGCAGCTGGTCCCGGCTGTACCCAACGATCTTCTAGCTTAGGGAGACTTCGCTTCTCCCAGAAGGCACCTGGAATATGCAAATTAGCCTCCTGAAGCTTGAATCCCTGGTTTGGTGATGCTTTCGAAGCAGCTGGTCCCGGCTGTACCCAACGATCTTCTAGCTTAGTGAGACTTCGCTTCTCCCAGAAGGCACCTGGAATATGCAAATTAGCCTCCTGAAGCTTGAATCCCTGGTTTGGTGATGCTTTCGAAGCAGCTGGTCCCGGCTGTACCCAACGATCTTCTAGCTTAGGGAGACTTCGCTTCTCCCAGAAGGCACCTGGAATATGCAAATTAGCCTCCTGAAGCTTGAATCCCTGGTTTGGTGATGCTTTCGAAGCAGCTGGTCCCGGCTGTACCCAACGATCTTCTAGCTTAGGGAGACTTCGCTTCTCCCAGAAGGCACCTGGAATATGCAAATTAGCCTCCTGAAGCTTGAATCCCTGGTTTGGTGATGCTTTCGAAGCAGCTGGTCCCGGCTGTACCCAACGATCTTCTAGCTTAGTGAGACTTCGCTTCTCCCAGAAGGCACCTGGAATATGCAAATTAGCCTCCTGAAGCTTGAATCCCTGGTTTGGTGATGCTTTCGAAGCAGCTGGTCCCGGCTGTACCCAACGATCTTCTAGCTTAGGGAGACTTCGCTTCTCCCAGAAGGCACCTGGAATATGCAAATTAGCCTCCTGAAGCTTGAATCCCTGGTTTGGTGATGCTTTCGAAGCAGCTGGTCCCGGCTGTACCCAACGATCTTCTAGCTTAGTGAGACTTCGCTTCTCCCAGAAGGCACCTGGAATATGCAAATTAGCCTCCTGAAGCTTGAATCCCTGGTTTGGTGATGCTTTCGAAGCAGCTGGTCCCGGCTGTACCCAACGATCTTCTAGCTTAGGGAGACTTCGCTTCTCCCAGAAGGCACCTGGAATATGCAAATTAGCCTCCTGAAGCTTGAATCCCTGGTTTGGTGATGCTTTCGAAGCAGCTGGTCCCGGCTGTACCCAACGATCTTCTAGCTTAGGGAGACTTCGCTTCTCCCAGAAGGCACCTGGAATATGCAAATTAGCCTCCTGAAGCTTGAATCCCTGGTTTGGTGATGCTTTCGAAGCAGCTGGTCCCGGCTGTACCCAACGATCTTCTAGCTTAGGGAGACTTCGCTTCTCCCAGAAGGCACCTGGAATATGCAAATTAGCCTCCTGAAGCTTGAATCCCTGGTTTGGTGATGCTTTCGAAGCAGCTGGTCCCGGCTGTACCCAACGATCTTCTAGCTTAGGGAGACTTCGCTTCTCCCAGAAGGCACCTGGAATATGCAAATTAGCCTCCTGAAGCTTGAATCCCTGGTTTGGTGATGCTTTCGAAGCAGCTGGTCCCGGCTGTACCCAACGATCTTCTAGCTTAGGGAGACTTCGCTTCTCCCAGAAGGCACCTGGAATATGCAAATTAGCCTCCTGAAGCTTGAATCCCTGGTTTGGTGATGCTTTCGAAGCAGCTGGTCCCGGCTGTACCCAACGATCTTCTAGCTTAGGGAGACTTCGCTTCTCCCAGAAGGCACCTGGAATATGCAAATTAGCCTCCTGAAGCTTGAATCCCTGGTTTGGTGATGCTTTCGAAGCAGCTGGTCCCGGCTGTACCCAACGATCTTCTAGCTTAGTGAGACTTCGCTTCTCCCAGAAGGCACCTGGAATATGCAAATTAGCCTCCTGAAGCTTGAATCCCTGGTTTGGTGATGCTTTCGAAGCAGCTGGTCCCGGCTGTACCCAACGATCTTCTAGCTTAGTGAGACTTCGCTTCTCCCAGAAGGCACCTGGAATATGCAAATTAGCCTCCTGAAGCTTGAATCCCTGGTTTGGTGATGCTTTCGAAGCAGCTGGTCCCGGCTGTACCCAACGATCTTCTAGCTTAGGGAGACTTCGCTTCTCCCAGAAGGCACCTGGAATATGCAAATTAGCCTCCTGAAGCTTGAATCCCTGGTTTGGTGATGCTTTCGAAGCAGCTGGTCCCGGCTGTACCCAACGATCTTCTAGCTTAGGGAGACTTCGCTTCTCCCAGAAGGCACCTGGAATATGCAAATTAGCCTCCTGAAGCTTGAATCCCTGGTTTGGTGATGCTTTCGAAGCAGCTGGTCCCGGCTGTACCCAACGATCTTCTAGCTTAGTGAGACTTCGCTTCTCCCAGAAGGCACCTGGAATATGCAAATTAGCCTCCTGAAGCTTGAATCCCTGGTTTGGTGATGCTTTCGAAGCAGCTGGTCCCGGCTGTACCCAACGATCTTCTAGCTTAGTGAGACTTCGCTTCTCCCAGAAGGCACCTGGAATATGCAAATTAGCCTCCTGAAGCTTGAATCCCTGGTTTGGTGATGCTTTCGAAGCAGCTGGTCCCGGCTGTACCCAACGATCTTCTAGCTTAGGGAGACTTCGCTTCTCCCAGAAGGCACCTGGAATATGCAAATTAGCCTCCTGAAGCTTGAATCCCTGGTTTGGTGATGCTTTCGAAGCAGCTGGTCCCGGCTGTACCCAACGATCTTCTAGCTTAGGGAGACTTCGCTTCTCCCAGAAGGCACCTGGAATATGCAAATTAGCCTCCTGAAGCTTGAATCCCTGGTTTGGTGATGCTTTCGAAGCAGCTGGTCCCGGCTGTACCCAACGATCTTCTAGCTTAGTGAGACTTCGCTTCTCCCAGAAGGCACCTGGAATATGCAAATTAGCCTCCTGAAGCTTGAATCCCTGGTTTGGTGATGCTTTCGAAGCAGCTGGTCCCGGCTGTACCCAACGATCTTCTAGCTTAGGGAGACTTCGCTTCTCCCAGAAGGCACCTGGAATATGCAAATTAGCCTCCTGAAGCTTGAATCCCTGGTTTGGTGATGCTTTCGAAGCAGCTGGTCCCGGCTGTACCCAACGATCTTCTAGCTTAGGGAGACTTCGCTTCTCCCAGAAGGCACCTGGAATATGCAAATTAGCCTCCTGAAGCTTGAATCCCTGGTTTGGTGATGCTTTCGAAGCAGCTGGTCCCGGCTGTACCCAACGATCTTCTAGCTTAGTGAGACTTCGCTTCTCCCAGAAGGCACCTGGAATATGCAAATTAGCCTCCTGAAGCTTGAATCCCTGGTTTGGTGATGCTTTCGAAGCAGCTGGTCCCGGCTGTACCCAACGATCTTCTAGCTTAGTGAGACTTCGCTTCTCCCAGAAGGCACCTGGAATATGCAAATTAGCCTCCTGAAGCTTGAATCCCTGGTTTGGTGATGCTTTCGAAGCAGCTGGTCCCGGCTGTACCCAACGATCTTCTAGCTTAGGGAGACTTCGCTTCTCCCAGAAGGCACCTGGAATATGCAAATTAGCCTCCTGAAGCTTGAATCCCTGGTTTGGTGATGCTTTCGAAGCAGCTGGTCCCGGCTGTACCCAACGATCTTCTAGCTTAGGGAGACTTCGCTTCTCCCAGAAGGCACCTGGAATATGCAAATTAGCCTCCTGAAGCTTGAATCCCTGGTTTGGTGATGCTTTCGAAGCAGCTGGTCCCGGCTGTACCCAACGATCTTCTAGCTTAGTGAGACTTCGCTTCTCCCAGAAGGCACCTGGAATATGCAAATTAGCCTCCTGAAGCTTGAATCCCTGGTTTGGTGATGCTTTCGAAGCAGCTGGTCCCGGCTGTACCCAACGATCTTCTAGCTTAGGGAGACTTCGCTTCTCCCAGAAGGCACCTGGAATATGCAAATTAGCCTCCTGAAGCTTGAATCCCTGGTTTGGTGATGCTTTCGAAGCAGCTGGTCCCGGCTGTACCCAACGATCTTCTAGCTTAGTGAGACTTCGCTTCTCCCAGAAGGCACCTGGAATATGCAAATTAGCCTCCTGAAGCTTGAATCCCTGGTTTGGTGATGCTTTCGAAGCAGCTGGTCCCGGCTGTACCCAACGATCTTCTAGCTTAGGGAGACTTCGCTTCTCCCAGAAGGCACCTGGAATATGCAAATTAGCCTCCTGAAGCTTGAATCCCTGGTTTGGTGATGCTTTCGAAGCAGCTGGTCCCGGCTGTACCCAACGATCTTCTAGCTTAGGGAGACTTCGCTTCTCCCAGAAGGCACCTGGAATATGCAAATTAGCCTCCTGAAGCTTGAATCCCTGGTTTGGTGATGCTTTCGAAGCAGCTGGTCCCGGCTGTACCCAACGATCTTCTAGCTTAGTGAGACTTCGCTTCTCCCAGAAGGCACCTGGAATATGCAAATTAGCCTCCTGAAGCTTGAATCCCTGGTTTGGTGATGCTTTCGAAGCAGCTGGTCCCGGCTGTACCCAACGATCTTCTAGCTTAGGGAGACTTCGCTTCTCCCAGAAGGCACCTGGAATATGCAAATTAGCCTCCTGAAGCTTGAATCCCTGGTTTGGTGATGCTTTCGAAGCAGCTGGTCCCGGCTGTACCCAACGATCTTCTAGCTTAGTGAGACTTCGCTTCTCCCAGAAGGCACCTGGAATATGCAAATTAGCCTCCTGAAGCTTGAATCCCTGGTTTGGTGATGCTTTCGAAGCAGCTGGTCCCGGCTGTACCCAACGATCTTCTAGCTTAGTGAGACTTCGCTTCTCCCAGAAGGCACCTGGAATATGCAAATTAGCCTCCTGAAGCTTGAATCCCTGGTTTGGTGATGCTTTCGAAGCAGCTGGTCCCGGCTGTACCCAACGATCTTCTAGCTTAGTGAGACTTCGCTTCTCCCAGAAGGCACCTGGAATATGCAAATTAGCCTCCTGAAGCTTGAATCCCTGGTTTGGTGATGCTTTCGAAGCAGCTGGTCCCGGCTGTACCCAACGATCTTCTATCTTAGGGAGACTTCG